>NC_056580.1:9668260-9853260 GCF_018340385.1 Cyprinus carpio | reverse complement strand
CTCTTCGTTTTCGTTGACCAAACTAGACGGAACTAAATGTTATAACGTTTTTTTCGTCTCGTTTAGTCGCGTTATTATTATTTTGCAGTATTTCTGTTTCCTGTGTCTCACTACGCAGACGCAACCGACGTCACTTCCTCAAGCCCCACTCATTAGTGGTGGGCGATACTGCAAAATTTGGTATCGATTCGATACCAAATACATATAGGGTCAGTATTGCCGATACCGATACCAATACGATACTTTATGGTTATTTTAAAATGTAAAAGTACATAATATTATTTTTTTACTGTAAATGTCATTATTTCTGAGGTGAATGGATGATCAATTCTTTAGGCAATATTTTTTTATTAATGTATTGAAGTCCACAAAAATATTAGTTATTAGGCACTGTAGCATTTTCCTTGTCATGTGTTTTTAAGTGTTTGTATAGGTTTACTGTATTGCCACAGTATCGAATGCTCTTTTTACACGTATCACAAGTTGCAGTATTATCATTTAATGCCGTAAAATAGGTCCCACACAACGCTTCTCTTCCTCCTGGCCATCCTGATCTCTCACAATGTGCTATCAAGCTTCGCTCACTCAGTTCGCTGCTCCTCGGTGCGTTGTGTCAGTGAGTCCACATGACGACACAACGAATCACAGCAGAGCAGCAGGAGGGGGAGGAGTAACAAAGTGGGCCAGGATGTGAAAGCAGCGTTTGTAGAGGTAGAAGACACGAGCAAAGTATGATGAATGTAGAGGAGAGATATTTAAATTAAAATATCGATTCAATTACAATTGTATCGATCTGATACCAATACCAGTGTTGGCATCGATACTATCGATATTTAGATCGATCCGCCCACCCCTACCACTCATTATTTAGAAGACGACAACAAACAAAGTTAAGCGGGATTAATACTTTCTCCACATTGATACTGGCTCTGCTGACTGCGAGCGCTCCTTCCCACAAACGTTACCGGATGAGGCTTTTGTTGCGTTCGCCGTTGCACTTTTCTTTGAAATGACAGGGGAGCGACGAGGAGTAATTGTCCTCTAAAACGGTCGGGAATCACCGGTGAGAAGAAGTCATTTGCCAGTACAAAGTCTTGTGATGAATGAGTTGATGAATTAGTAATTTCTTTATGTACAAACTTAAAACATTCTTAAACTATTGGCTGTATTTCGCATCAAACACAAGCCAACTTTAAGCACATAGTGTATAATTAATATCTAAATTGATTCTAATTCTATTTTATACAATAAAGAATAAAATGTACTTCAAATAAGAAAGCCTTGGACAAACTATTGCAAACATTTTTTCCAAAAAAAAACGTTTTTCCATCAAAAAAGCACCTGATGGAGTTTGAACTTCACAATAAACTGCCTTTTGTTTCACACAAACGCCAGCATGGACGTGCATGTTCGGATGCGGAGCTATGTGTAAAGTTACAAAAAAATGCTGTGCACTCCGCCACACGAAATTAGTTCACGCGCACTCAAAGAGAACTTCCGGCAACACCGTGATGATGTCATATTTTCAAGCGAAATTGCTGACGCGTCAAGTATAATCAGCCCTTGACACAGAGAAGGGACCAATGGCCAGCCAGCCGGGGTTCGTCTTTGGGAGAAAAATTCGCCAATTTTTTATTATTTTTTTATTTTATTTATTGTTTTTATTTATTTTTATTTAAATTTATGTGTGTGTATTTCTTACATGTTTGGTTTGGTAAAATAAATGTTGTAAATTAAAATCAGAGAGTCTTCCGTGTCTGGAATGGATGTATTCTTAAGTCTATAAGGTAACAATAATATAATAAGATAACCTTGTTTGAAATGGGTTTTGGCTAAAAAATAAAATTTTTGGTTTCGTCTATACTTTCGAAGTACTTGTACTATATTGACTGGGGTTAAATAGAATTGCATTACTAAAAAGAGACTAAAATACCATTTTCATAGACTAAATGTTATCAGTTTTCGTCGACTAAAACTAGACTAAAATGTCATCAGTTTTCGTCGACTAAAACTAGACTAAAATGTCATCAGTTTTCATCGACTAAAACTAGACTAGACTAAAAAGAGTATGAACGTGACTAAAACTAATAAAAACTAAAATGACAGCTTCACACAAAGACTAGACTAAAACAAAAATTAAAACAGGCCGCCAAAAACAACACTACTCCCTCGTCATCTCTGTAACCTTATTGTTGCTGAACACTCTGTTTCACTTGGAAATACATCAGATTACCAAGTAATATGAGTTGTGTTTCATGCTGATTTAATAGGATGTTGTGCAGCAATATACACAGCAGCTAGATTGGCAGGTGTTTAGTGGCAAAGCATGTATTTTAGCATAGCTGCAACACTGTGCTGAGTAATCAGCATTCAGGACCTAAACTATCTATCTAATAAAGCAGCATTAAATCTGTAAGCGTCACATGGAATAATTCAATCATTCTCATCCGATGAGACAAAGTGCACCCTTATTCCCCTAACCTGCTGATGAAACATGACCCGCATCAAGCAGGCAAGAAAGACGAGCAATTTTGAAGAAGACCGCGAGGCTGCGGATGTCATAATGGAAACATCCATGTTTGGATGAGGAGAGGAAAGAACCGGACCTATCAATTTCCCACAACTCTCCCCTCGAGTAATTTTCGAGCTTAGTAATTTTAAGTTGTTGGGCATTTTAATTGGTGGAATTTTTCAGAAATGGATTTTGTGAAAAGAAGGTAGGGTTCAAAGACTGGCTGGCTTGAAGTGTCGGTAATTTTTATTTGCGGTCTTTTTTTGAAGAAATAATTAGAAGCATTTTGGTGGGTGTAACATTATTTAGACAGGCCATCAATGTTCGCCGACCCCTCCTGTGTCCTCTCGTTTGCAGGTAAAGCTCAATTTGTGCCTGGACTGTTTCATTAAAACACTAGTCACACCGACTCTGCCTTTGCACGGCAGGCAGAGTGCATTCTGGGTAGACAAACCGGTGTCTAAGTGTAAGGCGGTAATCAAGTCTTCTATCCTCAACCCTCAATTCTAAAATTGTGCACCTCCAAAAAGGTCTAAAAAAGAAAGAAAATAAAGCATTTCCCTTTCAGTTCAATCAAGCTGAGATGGAATCATGAGGTGAATATAATTTAAACCAATCTGCAATTTCTGCTTTTTAGAAATAAGCTTTCACATCCTCTGTTTCCAAAAACAGAACGGCACAGAATGCAGCGGCATGACTTGTTGCTAAGCTACAAGATGCATCTAGAAGAAACGGCTAAGTGAATGCTTTGTGTGAGCGCACACATGTGTGCGCTTGAGAGTGCATGCTTTTTTCTTGTATGTGCTTCAATGGGAGAGTGATGTGGAATTGCTTTTCTCCAATGAGTGACAGGCAGGAAGTTCTTGAACAAATATGAGAGGAGGAAATACAGAATGAAAAAGGAGAAATAGAATGAGGGAAGTGCATTGAGAGGAAGAGAAAATCTCAGGGGCGGAACACATTAGTAGCACTTGTCCGGTTCTCCAGATTAGGCCAGATGAATCATAAGGACTCAGAGAACCCACAAACCAGAAGATGCTTCCTTTATACGCTTTTATTCTCGGTCTTTCAAAGCCTATTCACAACAAGTCTGAACTTTTGGGCATAAAAAAAATTATATTATATAATATATATAAAAATAGAGTCCATGTAATAAATATTATTATTATTACATAACATTTATTAATTATAACACTTATTTTTCAAAATTACATGTTTTAATATAAAAGTGAGCTCTTTTTTAATTAAAAGAAAAAATAGTTATGGTTAGCTGTTGGGTGACTGGTCAACCATCTTGCCCATTTCTAACATGGTTACCTACACTTCTTTCTGACACATAAAAAAAAAAAAAAAAAAAAAAAAAAAAAAAAAAAACACATTAAACCCTCATTGCAGGATGGATGGTGAATAAGAGAGACAGAGAAGCGGTGTCAGGCCAGGGAAGGGTTTGCAGATACGGGGAGCGGGACACTTAAGGGAGCGGGCTGGCACTCTTTAAAAGCAGCCGAACGCGCCTGCAGCTCTCATTCAGCTCAGCAGAATGGCTGATTAATTAACGGACAGAAAAGCACTCCAGCACTCACACAACCAATACTAAAAGCTTTTCTTTCTCCATCTAGTGATTTCTATAATTATTTTGATGGCGAGGCTGCACTCCAGGACTCAAGAAAGCGGGGAGGGAGGAGGTAGAGGGTACATGCGGAGACGAGGAGGAGAAAGAGCCCTAACTGTGTTTTTTGTATGGGAAATCTTTCAGTGAGGTATCTGGGCACAATGGCTGCTGATGGGGGACTTGAGTGGACATTGGTAACCCGTGGAGTAGTTCTTGATGGGTCTGTGCCATATTTTGGACTGACCCTGGCGGGGTTACTTTGAGGACTGGAGGACTGTTTGCTTAGTGCAGTGTGGGGGCTATTGTTCTCGAGCACATCCAGGACACAGCATTCATACAGCGAGGTAGAGTGCTGAGTGGAGAGCAGGCAACCTTGTGGACCCCTTCCTCCTCTTATCAAACCGATCCCCCACTTTTTCCTTGTTTGTGTGTCTCTAAAAGTGTTTTTGGAGATGTGGAAGCAGAGGTTGGCAATCTGCAGCTCTCCACTGGTCTCTAAAGAACTGGGTTGCCCCTGTGCAGATAAGCGAGCCACCTGTCTCCCCCATCCCTACCTCTGGAGGGAACAATGATTATTTTTTAATTGGAGCGGAGCAGAGCTCTGGAGAGGCTGGTTGTTATAGTAACTTTCCACTCTGAGTGCAGTGGGCCTCTTCTGGGCTGAAGGAGCAGCTCGCTGCGGACCCTTCTTCTAACAACCAATACCAAATAGCTCCTCACCCGCTTCTCTCTCATGAGGAGAACCTCAAGAGCCCCTCACTCTTTTTCTCTCACCACATTTCCCCACGACCTTCACCCTGCCTGCCTCTCCCCCTCTCCAGAGCGTTTAGATGAAAGGAGGAAATGGAGAGCGGGAAACGAAGGTCTCTGGTATTGGTTGTTTGGATGATAAGAGTTTCAGTTGTTCAAATAACTTACACTGGCATGAGTCAGACTACCTTTCATACAATTTGATTGGTATTATTTATGTATTCATTAATTCAAAAATACACCGCTGTTCAAAAAAGTTTGTGGTCAAAAAAAAATCTGATTTATTGATAAAAAATAAAGTAAAAAACTGTATAATTTTGAAATATTATTTCAAATGAAAAGTTTTTTTTTTCTATTTTATTTATTTATTTTTTTATTTTTTTCCTGTAATGGCAAATCTGAATTTTCAGCATTCTAATATGCTGATTCGCTGCTCAAGAAACACTGCTTATTATTAATTCTTACTCCTATGAAAACAGTTGTGCTGCTTGGTATTTTTGTGGAAACCGTGGTGGAACATGTTTTTCAGGATATTCTGAATAATAGAAAGATTAAAAGAACTTTTCTTTAAGAGCTTTGAGTTTCTTAATTAAAATTCATATTCATATTTTATGGCAGTTTTAGAGCATAACGTCAAAATGTTGTGTCCGAATGAAAAAAACTGTTTCTGATATCATAATGAAGAAAAAAAGGGTTTTTTGATCTTTTGCTATATCGTTTATTTGCAGTATGTAAATATTTGTATAGCACAGTACTACATGAGAGTGTGAGTAAACATTGACTATATTTCCAGTTTTTCTAGGTGAACTAGAATGGGTCGAAAGAGGGTGAAAATGATCACAAGAGTCCTTTGTCTTGTATTAGTGGACCATGCAAAAAAAAAAAAATATAATGCAGAGAATCCTGTTGCACTTCATCACTGACCATACAAGCCACTACACACATTGAGAGACACTTTTTATGACAGCGGTGGGCAGCAGGGTGTGTGTTAAACTGTCTGTCCATCTAAATAACTGAGCCGCTTTAATGACTCTCAGTGGATGCTTTTAAATCAGACATACAACAGAGCAACTCACCCGTTTAAACAAACTCTTCATATGACACTAGAGCATGCTCATGCTGACACCAGAGTCACCAATGCCATTCTCATTCACATCCTCAATTTACCCATCAACATGAATTTACTCAAAATTCTCCCTTTATTCAGGGCAGAAATGAATATGCAGCGGTATTTAAACCCACACCCGCTGGCAGAGTGTGAAAAAGTAAAGGTGGGGAAATTAACCAGATTATTTATCAAAAACTGAGGCTGCAGGAGACGCCTGGCCACAGAGTCAGACAAAGTGTCATACATATGACAAAGATATATCCTAATGAGCTGAGCTGTGCTTATAGCTGATATACCTTTGCCTCCGTGTGGCAGACATCTTTCCCTTCATACGAATAAATACGTTTCTTTCAGCCAACTATTGTAACTGACCCCTCATGCTGAGACCTTCCTGTCCCAAAATAAAACTCCTTGTGACCCAAATATCCACTCAGAAATGACCACAGAGATGATTGGAACAAGACATTCAGGAATCTTAATTTTTGTATAAGAGAGAAGTTTTCACTTGAATTTGTCAGTCAAGACATAAAAAGTAATTTATGTCCCATATTAGCATATTTCAGCCCTCAGCCAGTCTGCTATTTTCTCTGCGCTCGAGCGGCTGTAGTGACAACGATGTCCCCTTTAACATTTTTATAGAGAGGTTTGTTCATATATCATCTTCCTGATCAATTCATTTAATCCTTTCTGAAGTATTAATCTGTTTCAAGAATAAAATAAAATATATAAAACATTACTGACACCAAACTTTTGAACAGAACTGTATTACATTCCCTGGATTATCAAAAATAGACATTACAATGTGGTTTACTTATTACATAAGCCTTGTTTTTGTTGCATTTCAAATATAACTCATTACTCACCGACATGATATAAGATAATATTTAGCAATGTGATCTAGGCTATTCCGGTTAAAAAAAAAAAAAAAAAAAAATAATAATAATTATAGACCATACTAAGCTGGTTAGCAAGTCTTAGCTGGTCTCCAAGCCTGGTCAAGCTTGTTTGTTGACTGGTTTTAGTAGTGATTTTGGGTACATTTTTTTCAGGATTTGGCCAGACTGAGAAATCAGCAGAACATCTTAGCCTGGTTTAGGCAGGTTTTCAGCATGGGATTTATGTATATATGCATATTTACCTGTCTGCAGCAGGAGGTGGAAGGCTTCGCTGTTTGTTGACTTTGGCGTACAGGCCATCCAAAGGGTCTTCTGTGGATGGCTCTCTGCTGTGGGACACTGGGTGCGGGGGTCTCTGCGGGGAGGGGCTGCGGTTACCATGAAACGTGGCTGGGAAGGTGATCCGCGCTCCTGAAGTTTGTTGATGCGGGCGTAGTTCGGGTCCAGGTCATCATCCTCCACGTCAGGTGGGGAGAAGTGGTCCCGGACCTGGCATTCCCTCAATTCCTGGTGCTTGGCTTCAATTCTGTAACAAAGAAAAGCTGATGTTAACCTACCCTGCTGTAATGATCTCTTTTTTTGGTCTTAGCGGGGGAAACAGACAACTGTTCAAAAGTGTGGAATTATTATTATTTTTTTTTAATAGGTCTCTTATGCCCACCATGCAGGCTGCATTTATTTGATTAAAAATACAATATAAAGCAACACTGTGAAATGTTATTACAATTTAAAAAAAAAAAAAAAAACAAACAGTTTTTTCTATATTTTTATTAAATGTTTTAATTGTATTTATTCCTGTGATGGGCAAAGTTGAATTTTCAGCAAGTACTCCAGTCTTCAGTGTCACATGATCCTTCAGAATCATTTTCTAATATATTGATAATATTAATATTTCACAATAATACTGTTCTACTGTATTTTTCATCAATTAAGTGCAAGCCCCAGTGAGCATAAGAGACTTCGTCCAACAACATTAAAAAATCTTAACTACTCCAAACATTTGACCGATGGTGAATGATCTAAAACTTCAAGGGAGGCATTGAGCAAACAACACAAGCAATGAGAACACAAATTGCAAGAACTTGAACTTGAATCGTATTTACAATAAACTTGGAAAGGGTCAAGAAAGACCTTTCGGATACATCCAGCTGATTTTCTCTCTCCCCCACTTTCCTTTTCTGTCTCTCTCAGGAGCTACAACAGGCTCAGTCAATAAAGTCTCTCTCTGAACAAATGCCACTCTGGAGCATATGGAGGAGAACAGCATGGCTCCAGCTCACACTTCACATGCTTCCAAGTCCAATAAGCCTCGGCAAACACCACAAAAAATAAAGACTGTGAAAACATCCCTATATCTTAGCTAAATATATCCTTTTCTCCTGTCTTCTGACAGAATATACATGACACGCCCAAGAGACAGAGATACAGAGATAGAAGAGGAAACCTAGTGCTGGTGTCAACTCAGTAATGGGACCACAAAAAGCTGTCGGTCCTGGAGAGTGAATGAGATGGAAAGGGGACAAACCAAATAAAGAGATCTAATCCTGTGTTTTAATACAATGAATCATCTAAAATCCTGTGTGTTATACATGTTTAGTAATGAGCTATATCTTTTGTTCCATAAAACGGCAAGTTTATTATTTTTTCCCAGATTACATTTTGAGCTTCCTTATGAAATCTACTTCATGCGTTTCTGAAATGACTTGGTGTCCTCACAAATGACGACAAAAACAACAGGCTAAAAGATCTCTCATCTCTATGCTAACTTCACCACTGAGTCTTGTATCATCCTGAAGGGGTTCGTTTTGTGATATGTCTGAATTTGCTACAGCTGATGTTTTATTATTTGGGTGCAAAAAAAAGTCGAGAATATAGAAATAAATGTAGGAAATCAATTGCTTTGTCAATTATACAGTTCAGCGATCATAACTTTTACCTTACATTTATGATTCTCGGAAAAACGGCTTTAATCGAAATAGTGCATTTAATCATGCGTACAATGCTGAAAAATCCTTTTACCTAATTTGGTGTTTCCCTCTGATCTGAGTTTATCTTTGCACCTCAGATTTGAAAAATGGAGTTAAAAAAAATAAAAAAAAAAAAAAACCTGTTTACAGATAATTTTTGGCAATGAATTTCACATCAAAAGTGCATCAGCTTCAGACTGATGAGGCATAATGCATTTAAAGGGGTCAAAATATTGGCAACATAATAAAACTCACACCTCAAAAATGCTAATAATAAAAAGGTTAATGATAATACAACATAAATTAAAGGAAATAATCCTCTCTGGGTCAGTATGACTGGAATACAACATGAGGGTTAAGCTATACATTTCATCAGTTTGTACGTAAATGTTTCAAATTTCTTGGCAACTGCAAACATTCAGGCTATCGAACCATATTAACACTAAAGAATGGTTTAATTGTGATTATTATTTTTATTAACAAACTAACTATTGAGTGAAATGAATGATTACTTTTGAACACTGCACGTTGCAGTTTACTAAATATGGAGACTCTGCTAGCTCGCCGTGTAATTTTTGTGCAGTGTATTTTAGCATTATGCGCCTTCCACAGGTTTCTCGTTGGATGTAGGTATGGTTACTTGGGAGTAGCTGTCCTCCTATGAGCCCTGAGCTCCCCCAAAAATCTTTTACTCCTAGAGGGCATTTCTTACCACTGTTGCTTTGTGCTGGCTCAAGGTATCTAGCCCTGACTCCACACTAAAACTGCATTAGAACAATCTCCACAGTTACAGATGCTTACACAGGCAGCAATTTTACCATTTTGAATTCTTTATAGTCATGATCAAAAAAACACAAAGGCTGTTCCAAAAGGTCGTAGCAATCCCATAATGTAATTGTGTATGAACAATGTATTAATATTATTAATTCAAATGATTCAATGAAATATGGAAGTGAATCTAACTAAAAAATGAATGTATTTTACCAAATACATGTGTAACTATGTAACACTATACTACCGTTCAAAATTTTTTTGGGGTCGGTAAGATTTTTTTTAGTTTTTTAATGTTGCTGTAGTCATTCTGCAAATGTACAGTATGGTGTTTGAAATCAAAGTCACTTAAGAGGTTCAATCTCAGTTAGGAGGCTGTCTATGTAGGCAGTAGAAAAGCAAGGCAGCTCACTAGGTTTTGATAGTTGATTCACTGTGGTGTGATGGTGTGTATGACATCAATCCCACCTGGTTCTCTCTGCCTTCTCCCTCCTTCAATCCTCGGCAACTTCTTGCCCCTTTCCTCACTCAGAAATTCTGACGTCTGACGTCTTCTTCTGCGCATCATTTTTGGTTGTCTCCTGTCTGGGCTTCCTTACTCTTCTTCTCACTTCTTTTGCCACTCTGAAGAGACAAGATAGAGGGTCCATGTAAAGAGATCACTTTGTTTCATCGCTATGTGCAAAGAACTTTTTACTATTCAGTGAAAGTTTCACAGGGTCTTGAGTGACTTCTAGTGTGTTTGCTTAAGGGGCCCAGAGCGTGTCAGTAGACGAATTTTTTTCTGTTACCCATGCCAGATCATTTTTCGGCACCAGTGATTGAGCTCCTGCACTTGCACCCTCGCCCATTTTCTCTTCGCTCATCAGAAGGGTCATTTTTTCTCAGTGTGCCTGTTTCGCAAACCCACTGCCAGCCCATCCCGAGCCAGCATAGCACACAGACTTCAGCGCAGTGTATCAATGTCAAGATGAGCAGAGGCCATAGCCTCCAGCATTTTACACCACGCAGGCTCAGTGACTGTCTAGTGTGTACACCGGGACTCCTCAGAAGCACATACACACACTGCCAGTGGAAATCACTCTGTTTTCCTGTATCAACTCACATTCAGTGCACTCTAAAACCCAGGGACATTATCTGATCTAGATTATCTCCCACATGAAACTCACCTCATCCTGCACACAATGATCATGATGTGAGCAATGTCTCTCATATACTATGAGGGATCAACATGAGCTGTAGCCGTGTTCCTACACAGCACTTGCGGGCATGACTTATACACCACCATAGAGTGTCACTCATGTAACATCAATCACAGGCTTGCCGCTACTGAAGAAAGAACGAACAAACACAACAGCTTTATATATATAGTATAAATATATATGAGCATAAGGCTATATATATCTATAGCTACTATACGCGTATATACATACTATATAAAGATTCAGCAACATGTAAGGCCTTTCTATAAATATGTGTGGCATCAAAAAAACACAAAAGACATCACAACCGAATGAATAATGAAAGGGAAGGAACCCATGAATTTTGAAATGAATGTACGAACAAACTAAAAAAGTACAATCCAAAAGAATAAATGAATGAAACAAAAGGACATAACTAACATGACGGAATTACCTTTACTGAGCACGTAAACTAACCCTTGTCAATTAAATTATAAAAAAGCAATTGATGAAACTAATAATCTAACTTAATTGTGAAATGAATCAGGAACCCAAAGAACAATCAAATTAGCAAACAAATGAAAACCAGCCGTATCAATGAATTAATGATAGGAGGAAACCAAACGAATGAACAAACACATGAAGTATCATTTAAATGAATGAAAGGAACTCCCCCACCAATTTAAGGAACCAAAAGCAACAAATTAAAGACAAAATTGGATCTGTGAAAGGAAATATTTAAGTAATATGGATAGTTTAAGGAAACATGAAATGACCATTATGAACCAGTAATTAATGAATGAACTACTAACAAATTAATGAAACATCAAATGAATCAAAACAAAGAAACAATCAAAAAACTATCACACAAATAAATGACAAACAATGGAACTAATGAAGGAAAGACTGACTGAAGGAATGACTGGAAACTGATAAGACTTAATAAAAAAAAAACAATTAATGAATAAACAAACAAAGGTAATCAAATGAAGGACACAAAATTGGAGTCAACTGGAATATGGAGTCAACTTAAAAAAAAAAAAAAAAAAAAAAACAATGAACAAGCATATGAACAAACTAGCCAATAATAAATCAATTAAAAACCAAAGAAAAATCAACCAATTCAAAAAATAATAATAATAATAATTACAAAAACTAATGAATGAACGACTGAAGAATAACCAAACCAATGAATGAATGAATAAAAGAAAAAAACAAACAAATGAGGGCTAAAAGGAATGAATTAAGGGACCCAAAAAGGGAAACAATGAACACATGAAACCAATAAATGAACAGATAATTTAGGGAAACAATGAATTAACAAATAAATTGCTAAAATAAATAAAAAGCAAGAACTGATTATAATAAAACAAACGGAGACTACAATGCATAAAGCCCTCTTTCAGTTGTCTTGGGTGTGTATATATCTTTCTCAGCAGAACCTTTGAGACATCCTAATGCAATGCCTTCAAAAACAACATTTTAACACTAACACAGAAGGACTGTGTTCAGATGTGGGAAACTCCAGAGGGCACAGAGTGAATAAAAACGAAAGGAGTAGCAAAATTCAAAGGTGTTTTCACACTTGCCTGCAGCTCAGTGTCATTTGAGGCCTCATCTTGAGTCAACACATTTGTCCAAACATTTCCCTTCTTTCACTCCGTTCTCCACCCGTTACTCAGCCGCTCGAGCAGGGCAGATGATTCACTGCCCGTCAGCGCTACAGTCTTTTCCTCTTGTTTCCAAACAAAGTCCAATGGAACAAACGCTTATGGTTGCCAAGTTGCTGCATTGACATTTGCCCAGGATGAGAAGACAGTTTTCCCCATACAAAACTGGGAAAGTGTTTTAAGATATCTTTATTGAATGGATACGGTGTCCGTAATGAATCTGCGAGCCTGTGGTCCAAATACAGGCCAAATGATCACTTTCTGCCACCCTAACAAAAGACTTGGTAACATTTACTGGACATGATTATATTTCTTACTGGCCAAGAAACTTTATTCCTGCACTATGATAAAATATTAACGATTTTGAGAAATATTTATAAACATAACCTGTACTCTAACTCATGGTTTCATGAATGAGGCCCAAATGATGAATTTTTAGTTGGCCATCATATTGGCTTTAATTTGATTCGCCTTACATCACCTCACAGTACGTAAGTCAGATGAGAAGAGACCAAAATATAGAAACACACACACAGCTCTCAGAGAGAGCCTGGCTGAGAACTCCTACATTAAGTCTATCAGTACTCTTAACTCTTATTGACCCGATACATGTGACACACAGCAGTAAACATCCTCACACAGACACAAATTCAGTTCTTCAGTGTATTCGGTGCTTGACCTAATGCAGCTTAAGTGCAAGACCAGATTTGTCCATTTCTCCGCCTCCAAAATATCAAACACACCCACGCAACACGTATACCGGTTCGTACAGCTACTCCCTCACTTTCTTACAGAGTACACACTGCACACCTTGTGGGTCTTACATGTAAAGAAAAATTGAAACATACCCCAACACCAGCATAACACACAGGTTTAGTTTGTAGCAGCAGCTATTAAAAGAAGAACTGGAATTTCTCTTCTAAACTTGTTCCCTCTTTCCTCACACATAGTATTGGAACAATGACGCTGATTCAAAAATATCCTAGTAAATGGATTTTAAAATAACAACTCGGTTCTATTGGAACTGATTTAAAAATGGCAGATGTATTTTGGAACAATTCAGATTTAGATTCATTCTCTGTGAACCATGCAAGATCATATTCAATTCGAGTGAAATGATTCAAGTCAGATTCAGTCTAGTAAACTATTTAAATGACAGATTTTTTTATTTTTAGTGAACAATTTTTTAAAATCGGCAGATTCATTCCTAGTAACTTGGAATTTAATGCATGTGGAATTTAGTTTTTTCCCAAGCTCCTATTTTTAAAAGAACATCTCCGCTCTGATACCAAAATCCCTTGGCCTTACATTTGAACAGATTTATCCTGCAAATTTTATTCCATCAAACCAGGAAAGAATTCCCACTGTCTTCAGAGCCTTAGTGTCCCTTGAGTGTATACCAGTAAGAAGCCTTGTAAACACAAGCATGCATTATGCTAAATGTGAATCACGCAGATTGAGTAAAGGGACAAGCCATCCCACTTGTTTCTCTCTCACGACTCACGCACCCTTCCTGTATGTCCTCCTGGCTGTGTATTTGTGTGTGGATGCCACGCACTCTCATCACTTAATTACTGTGATTATCTTATTAGACTGCAGCTATTTAATTTTAATTGCTTTGGCATTCACCTCCTGCCCATCCATCCTGCTTGCCTCAAATTAAGATCATGCCCTATTTAGACCCTAGAACACTAACACTCACACACTTCACATTAACACCTAACTGCTGCGAATTGCATTGCTGACCACACCAAGTTATCTATACAAAAAAAAAAAAAAAAAAAAAAAACAAAAAGAATCTTTGAGCAAACATTACTATGAACACTTCCAAAAGTGACATCTGTTGGATGAGTCCATGCGATTTTCAGCATAAGATTAGCCAAATCAAAGAATTTTTTTATTAATTTATCGAAAACGAATGTGTTTTTAATATTCCGCCAACACATATACTAATGATACATAAATATGTTTACATACATTAGACATGCCTAGTTTTATTTAATTATAACACATAAAATCAACATCAGAACAACCCACCTAGTCATGCTAAGCTTTGGCTAATTATGGCTTTCACATGCTCCTGTGTAGGTTCCTATATGAGTTCCGGAGTCAGAATTGCAATGTGATGGTGTGTACATTTGGTAAAAAATTAGAAAATTTACCCCATATCATTGTCACTTTGACAAAAGAGCTTTTTAGTGGTAGTGCTATAAAATTAACGCGAAGGGATTTGCCTTAGGTTCTTTTCATATACGATTCAAAAGACTCTAAGGGTCATCTTAACATAAAAGCGCCGCCAATCAGATAACAGAGCCTTTTGCCCATTTCAAGAATACGAATGGACCAGGGGAAGTGCTGTCCTTTTAGTGCTGCGACACCAGATGCTTTTTCCTTTCCCTTTCCCCAAGTGTAACTGGAATCACCCGAGACAACACTGTCTCTTTTAACAGGATCTGTTGACTACTAAGCTAAAAGGACCCAAGAGCGCAGCTATCAAACGAGGAAGCCCAGCTGAAGGCCCCAAACCAGCCCATGTATTAAATAAAGGGCAATAATTCGTCGGGCATAAGAGCCCCTGCCACTAGCTTCAGGCTGTTCAGAGATGCTTCAAACACAGCCCTGTCAGTTAACCATTCACAGTACTTAGAGAGGGAGTGCGGTTACGGAGGACAAGTGAAAGACAGTTTGTGGCATGCCAAATTACTACTAACAATTATGAAGTCACACTGGAAAATAGGATTTTTCCCCCCTTAAGTTCTAATCTTCAAAATGTAATTCATGCAGTTTGTAAATTCCCCATTAAATAAATGAACTGACAAATATGATGTAAATATTTAAAATACAAATAATTCTGATTTTAAAATGCAACTTATTCCTGTTATTCATGATCCTTCTGTCACATGATCCTTCACAAATCATTCTAATATACTGATTTGCCGTTCAAGAATAATTTCTTATTATTATCAGTTGTGCTGCTACACTTTCAGGAAATAAATGAATATTTATTTGTATAAAACTTGTATAACAGCATAAAAGTCCTTACAATTTACGGCATCCTTGAACATCAAACATAAAATACAAAGGAAATGATTTTAATTTTTAATACGAAGATGAAAAAACAAACAAAAACAATATTAAAGACTGATATTAACCATTGTCTATATACATTTACACTTTACTTGACTTTCAAAAGATTTAAGATAACATGATGATATAAGTTAAGTGTATAAAGTGAGCAATTGATTTTCGTTGTTTTTGATGGTTTATTGTGGGTAGTAATTTATTTGATTGCTCCAGAACAGCCATTAAAACACAGATGTTCCCTACGCTTTTATTAAAGAGTGACGCTCATAATTATCCTAACAATCTACGAACCACTGCAGCATCGTTCAAAGTGATTTAGTACACTGATAGTTATTCAAAATTGCGTGTAAAATTGCCTAACGTGAAGTCAAGAGCTGCTGATTGTTCCACCAGTGTTAATTCATCACGCGGCAGTAAAACTCTACAGGGGGGTGAAGGCCTACAGAGAAGCCCAAACTGTGCTGTTTATTTAACCAAGAATAAGCTCACGGCCTCTCTCTCTCTCCCTGTGCCGAGAACATTCATTTCCTCCATGGTCTAATTAAACTACCTGCTTGTAAAGTCAGCAAAATATAGTGGTCTTTCTGCTCCACGTTTGCCAGGGTCAGTCACAGCTCATTGATTTTGTATTTTGGTTAATTCACTCCCCTCTGGTTTTCTGCTTGCTAAGACTCTCCTCTCTCTCTCCTCCCTCCTCTGGAAATCTCTCTCTCTCTCTCGCTCTCTCTCTCTCTCTCTCTTAAAGAGATGTACGGCAAATCTGTATCCGTCTCTGAAAAAAACGTTTCCCTGGGGCTGCAGGAAAAGAACAGACTGGGATTTAATCTTTTCTTCTGAGAGAGATGGGATAGGAGTGGAAAAAAGTGCAGTTTAGTCCAGTCTGGGCTCACTCTGAACCATCTTTAACACACACTAACGGTACCGCCACATTCACATTCTCTGACACCACAAATATACCGCACGGGTTTATTTAAATCTCGTAAGCCCCAGATTGTATGGAAAGCGTAATTAGAATGAGGCGAGCGTGAAGTGGAAGGAGGTTTAAGATTTACAACCCACAACCGAAAATCTTACACATCTTCCACCTCCAAACAGCTTACACATGCTGAAAAACACAATGACCTCATACACACACACTCACAGAATTCTAATGTGCTGATAAGAATAAACTGGGAACACATGCCATCCACCGGGACCCATTCTATGAGTGTGTAAAAAAAATGCTGGTCTGTGGGACGTAGCTGAAACCGCAGCCACCGTTCACACAAACCTCCAAACCAAGTAAAGACCCAAGATCCAGCAGGAGAAACATGCAAAAAGCTCAAAATGCTGCGGGAATGGGTAAAACTAAAAGATAAAGAGCCACTTTCCCAGAAAGACACTGATTTAACCCAGTATTACAGTGAAAGGGATAAATCACTGTTGAAATGGTTGCACAAGTGATCGTAAAGTGGCCAAGGAGAGAAAAGTAGCAACTGTAATTCCAATAACAGCTAAGAGAATAATCGGAGGGGATTTCTGGAGGAAAAGTAGGATGCAGTTAACTAGATAGGACGTAGAGTTGTTCACTCCAGAACGCCCACCAATTCACAAAATTACTAAAAAGTCATTAATTTCCTCACCATTCGCTAATACCTGATTACGCAACCTGACTGATTTTCTTTAATACGAGTACATGGAGTTACAGGAGAATGCTTAAAAGTCGTTTACATAAGCTTCCCAAGTCTGTCGCTCTTTGTGTGAAGGAAAAATAGAACAAACATGGAAATAAAGGAACTGGTTACCCAGCCAAGAAAATGGTGTCTGCCTTTCACGGTCAAGAGCATATTAGAAAGAAGCCTTAAAAAAAAAAAAAAAAAAAAAAAATCTCATCGGCTACTGCACATATTTGAAATTAGTGGTCGCATGAAGACGTCAGGCCAGTGTTTATTCTAAATAACATTTATATGGTATTACAGTAGTAATTTAATGTTTTCATTGGCTTGTATGTTTCATTTTACAATTTAGTTTTACCGTTTGTTAGTTTTTTTTTGTTATGTGCTTGTCATTAGTTTGATATTTCGCTGAACCCTATCTTTCTCTCTTAGTTTTTAATTTATTTTATTTAATTTTTTTTTAAGGTAATTCAAAATTAACCTTATTGTATGTCTCAAGTTAGTCCACCGAAAGCAACATTGCTATTTTTTGCATCTTTGTGTGGAATGTTTAATTATCTATAAAATTATTTTGATGATAAAAGGTTTGTACTGTTTTAGTTAACAATAATCTCAGCGGGAGGGGGGCTGGTGGGGAATCTGCCGGGTAGTGGTGGTTGGTGAAGAGGAAAAAACAAGCTTTACATAACATAGGCGAGTTCGTTAAGCTTTCCAAGGTGCTTTTCTTCTGACGTTCTGGGAGACCAATGATTGTGGGTCACCTGTTAAATATGACGAGGGTGTAGTTTAGGATGCCTAGTATTAAAATATACACCATATATATTAATGTAGTCATCACGTCCGAAAAAGCATGTCCTTTCTAAGGTAATTAGCTGTATAGGTAAATTTATACCACGTGCATGATTTCACGTGGAAGCAGCATTTTACTACACAGAGCCGATTGTGTTCACTGACACAATATGCATTAAGCATTGCACACAACCGGCTTTAATACTGACAAGATTTTGCCTATATTTATCGTGCATCCCTACGTTTATTGTAATCAATTTTTCTTAAAAAGGTCAACCATGTTGGGATGACAAGGTTAATAATAATGGCAATTTTAAACTTTTGGCTTGAACTGTCCCTTTACGCATGACTTGTTTTGATTTTCTTGGTGAGTGATGGTGAACATTGAGCTGTTTTTTGCAGGGAACCTGCAGACCGAGGCAAAGCCATCCCTCCACTTAATTATCTCTCCACTACTGCCTTTCCATATTCAGTCTCACTAATATTCCACTGAGGCGCGCACACAAACCGGCCACACCACACACCGGAACGAAACGCTCAAACATAAGCAAAAGCAAACTATGAAAACTGATGAGAGCGCAGGCAATTTTTTTAAGAAGGACAAGCACAATTTTTAAGTCATTTCTCTCTCCTTTTGTTTTCCTGCCCGTTTCGTTGGCAGTGTGGAGTCAGATTACAGTCTCGGATTCAAGACCCAAATAATGATTAGCTCTGGCTGAAGTGATTGGACTACTTTGACCTGTTTCTGACTTATCTTGCCGTTCCACACGGGCAACCCGCTGAAATAATGAAGACTTCGCGTGTACCTATAGCAGCTTTAATAGGTCGCCAGTTGTAGAAAACTGGATGAGCCATTCAGAACAGAAGCAATGCTAAGTTACGTTTGTAGCTGGCCTAAACAAATAATCAGCTTTAGCCAGCCACGAACATTTCCGGACCGTCAAAGCTGTACATGCCCGAAAAGTGCAAACTGGTGTGTTTAGACTTGTTAGAGAACTGGCGCTTTAACAAAAGGCTGAGGCTTTGTATACAAAAAAAAAAAAAAACCAAAAAACACACTGCAGTACATATCACTTACAATGAATAACTGATAAGGAGCCGCTGAATGAGAGCCCGAGCTTTCCTGATCGGCAGCCAATGCATGTTTCTGAAGGAGGGACTGGGTGGTATCAAAGGGCCCAATTAAGACAAGCGGATTCTGATGAATTCATGTTCAGTCATGTTCTCAGGCAATTTAGAGGAAGCGGCTGAGTGAATACTAAATATTCAACAGGAGAAACAGACACGTGCCACCACAAGCTCGCCGTTCGTTCCTCTGTAGACTCTCATTAGCATAAACACACACACACACACACACACACACACACACACTCACAAAAGCGGCCCATCTGCACAACTGAGAGACTGTTTCATACACAGTTATAAAAATTCACACTATCATAAAAAAATAGCCTTTCCATTACCGGCAGAAACTAAGAGATAGGTAAACAACAAGTCTTCATATTAACACGCATAACATATTCTTTAAAGACCCCAATCGAACCAATTTGATTATAGTTTTCTAGTTTTTCTTTTTTCTATATATCTAATATGGCAACCCTCTCTTCAACAGCATGTATTTTCATGAACTAAATGCACTAAAGATACTTCCAAAACCGAATCATTTCCAACCACTTTATATGCAACCAGTTGATCACTGGAACATGAAATAAGCACTTAAAGTGAATACTAAATCTTTATATTATCTATATATATTATATATATAATATATATTATATATATATATATATATATATATATATAATATTGTGTAATTATATAGCCGCACAAAATGTTCTGTGAACGGCCCTGGTGTCAAGTGTACTACAGCCTACATAAAAACAATATTCAGCCATCAATTAAAAGTTGTTTTCAAGATGTTAGTGCACTGTTAATCAGCCATAAAGTGTGGGATACATAAAAGGCTAGCTGCGAAATTCGCCAAAGCAAGACAAGATAAGAAGTAGGTAGCATTTATTTCTAAATATTGTCCATAGAAGGTGCTATTGTATACAATACCATCATAGTTATACAGTAGACACCTGATTTTAATAACACTGTACTGGGAAAACATCCAAGAAAAAAGGGTAATCTCTGAAAACTAGGTAAGCTATAACACCCTAACTAACTAGAGACAGACAGACAGAAACCAAGACAGATCGATAGATTGATAAATAGCAGTGGTGGAGGTAACGAATTAAGATATAACTACGCAATGTTACTGTAATTAAGTAGTTTTTTCAGGTACTTGTAGTTTTTTGAGTTATATTTTTATAGAGCTGTACTTTTACTTGTACTTAAGTACAAATTAAGCTAAACATAAGATTAGCTTTGTTACGTTTAAATCATAGTCATTACTGAGTGACACACCACCCAGTTTGAAACTGATATTCAAACCTTTGAAGCACTTCAGTAGCTCGCCATCAAAAAACATCCGATCGTAAAGGGACCAATAAAAGCCCTGATATCTGAACCTGGAAAAGCGTCGCTTGCAGCAGCAGGTGAAGAGCTGATCAGATAGTGAGGGATACTCAGCGTAATTTATGGACTCAGCTTGGAGGAAAAAAGCTACATGGTAGAGTTACCATAAATATCTATATATCTGATACCAATACTGAAATATCTGACACAGTTCTATTACTCATTTTCCCTAGTATCTACCGAATATACACTGATACACGCTGCGTCTCTCTTTCCTCTCCGACAGTGAGTTTGACACGCATCGCCTCCTGTCGATTACAGAGTCTGAATGTCCGCTGCAGTGGATTGCAGTAATTCTTGCATAATTGTAATCATTCCCACAGTCATATAATCGCAGAAAACTGGATGCGAGCTCTCAAATAGGCTTAACTTATACACAAATGAACTGCCTGTCCTCTCACTCTGATATTGCTTGTGCGCAGACTGTGTGCAATCATGATCTCTCTGTGCTTTTAAAGAAGAAGTTATTTCTCTTTGCTCTTGGATTAAACTTTGTCAAAGTTTTCAGGCATTCAGTAATAGAAATCTCATGCCTGAACGGGGGGGGGGGGGGGGGGGGGGGGGGGGGGGGGGGGGGGGGGGGGGGGGGGGGGGGGGGGCTGATGAAAATGCGGGGGGGGGGGGGGGAGGGGGGGGGGTAGGAAAATTTTGATTGGCTGTAAGTGAATTGCACCAGAAAGTGTTCAACAATCAAAGATGGAACTTAAATTTCTTTACAATGTATGTGTTATGGCTAGAAAATGTTTGGAATGGGATAGTTTGTCTGATTTGTACACATATACACATCCTAGTCTGTTTAAGTGCATCACTACATTGTAGCAGTCATTACAGGTCAAAGCCATCTGATGTTCCATTTATCTAAATACTATTAGGCCTAACATACTGTATATGTCTCTTCCAAATCACTGCTTATAAAAATTCAATGTTGTCATATTTAGATATTACCTCAAACTTGAATTGAGGTCATTTGTTTTATCATTTTATTACTGACTGTGTGCTTGTCTTTTTTTGTAAATTCAATTCTGTTTGAAATCAAATTTGAAATCAAGCTTCCTTGTGCTGTGAGATTTAGCAACAATTACTAATTAATTTTAAAAACACAAATACACAGAATGAGCAAATGTTTAAAGGGGTCATATGATGGAATTTAAAATTTTCCTTTCTCTTTGGAGTGTTACAAGGTGTTTGTGAATAGATAAGATCCCTATGTTGGGGCATAAAGACTAAAGTCTCTCAAATCCAAAGAGAAAATCATCTTTACCAAAAGTTTAGAGACTTTGTCCACACCCTCCTAAAACAGTGTCTACATCACTGTGTGGGACGATTTGCATAAGAGACGCTGTGTGTCCTTGTCAATGTGAAAGTGACAATACTTCTTTTGCACTTTCAAACAGGGACACAAACTAGAAATCAGTGGTTAAAGTAGGTATGGTATTTACAACAATTTTCCAGAACAGTTCAAACTAAATATTTCAAAGTGTTGTTGCACTGTGCAGCACATTTTGCAAAGGACTTGTCTGTTCCTGGGAGATTGTATGCCGTAACAATGCTGTCCTGTGCACATAAGGTCTCGTTCTATAAGTGAAGGTAGTGTCCAAATTTGCTTAAAGGACAGTCTGGCACTGTCTGACTAAGCAATTTGCCCACTGATTGACCTTTCCAAAACGTGCATGTTGTTGAGCGTGTAGAGTAGTGCTTGTTGTTTGTCGTTATTCGCTGATCACAGAGGTGGGCGACATACGAGGTTCTTTTGTGGGACTTACGTGGTTTTGATCACGGTGATATGCAATGCTAGCAGATGCGACATACACATACGTCCAGATCACGTATAAGTCCTCTCTTTAATTCTAGTGATTATGTCCCCACTGGATGCAACAAATGCCTCATTTGTAATGGGTTTTATTGTCGAGCCGGTGTTCTGACAAATAATGCTACCTATCATATTATGCTACCAACACTATATTTATCCTACTGTTGTAAATGTACATGTTAATTAAGCCTCACACCTTATTAATATCATGCTGGAAGTAAAATCGGATAGATAACCAACACTATATTTATCCTACTGTTGATGTCCCCATCTGTTTTAATGGGAGAAGGTAGCAAAATCATGACAGAGGTAGTAGCCACAAATCATCAGGTAAAACACTCCTGGTCCACGGCAAGTCACAGTAATGTTGAAGGGGCTTTAACGTAAGTTACCATGACACATGCTATGAGGTTATTCGGACTCGGCCACAACGCACTGCGGCTGTAGCTGGCTAATCAGAGATCACTATTTCATCTTTATTTCAATCATCCATTTCAGTTTGGAAAACGACATCACAAAACACTAGGCAGAAGGTCAAGTAGGTGCAACGCTTCCGCGCGGTTCATGGGTAACTGCAAATATTACGAGAATTTTAGAACTTCCTGTATCATGCACTACTAATTCACGCTACTTGGTCAAATAAGATAAAAGTGGGTTTTGTGTGTTCAAAGTAGAGCCTATTCAGTCCACCAATAGATCATTGATTGATATGAATCATATTATTTTTAGGGTTAGACTTCAAGAATGTCGCTAAAAGTATCACTGGGATGTATAAAAAAATAAATAAAAAAAAAATCCTAGTAACTAGTAGTTTTTGAAGAAGAGGTAATGTGTACTTTTACTTAAAGTACTGTTTTGACAGCCAGTATTTTACTTGTTAATTGAGTCTCAATGTATTCAGCAGAACAGAATAGTCAACAATATACTGTGTACTCTAAGGTACAAATTTTCAGTTACTGCACTTTTCACACCACTGATATATCATGTCATCTGCAGGGCTGTTCTCTGATCATTAAGCGATTAACGCATGTCAATTAAGTTTTACAGTAATCCCGCTTAATGGAATCGCATTGCAAAATATCTTTACATGCACAGTTAACTACACATAATTACTGAATGCACTATTTCTATGTCTACCCCTTTAAACCAAGATTTTGCTTCTCTGCATTCGATCAGACTCATTTTAAGCCGCTAGAAACTCCGGGAAAAGGTTTCAGTCCAATGATGGCGCAAGGACGGACGTGCGTTTCAATGACATCACTCGTGGTTCCAAAAAGCAGCACGAATATAACACGAGAAACCAGGCTGATTACATCAGACCGCCTGCGTGTCAGCGCGTAATGGTCTTACCTGTCATATTTCTGTGATTGTCCATGAAGACCCGCAACCCTCACATCCTTGCGCTGTGGTGAAGTACATGACTAAACGGAATTGTCAACATTCCAACCGCTGTTTCTCGACAGTTTCTCCGACTGGATAACAGGTCTCGCTAGTAAAGTTTTGATGGCGAATGAAGACTGCCACTCAAGGTAAAGGATGATCGTGGAGTGGTGTAACAGGATAGTCGTTAACAGTAAGCACAAACCCTAGAGTCCCCGCTTATAATAATGGCGCATGTATCCGATTGCCGTGAAGTGTGTTTGTGGCAAAAAAAGGTTGTGGCATTAACACTCGCTAATACAAACTTTTAATCTTGATTCGACCACCAGCACCCGATAATTGTCACAGAGCTATATATGATATATATATACCTGTTCTTATATGAGAGTCAGAGGGTGGACTCGGTGAACCATAATGTTTAATACAAATCTTAACACGTCTCTGTCGACCCGCCCTGGAGTTAGATTTTAGAAGAAGCCAACTCTGTCTGATCGTCAGTGTGAGGAGAATAAATATCTATAGAATCCTAAGTCCAAAACCTCCTACTCCTGTTCTCTGTAACCAGTACCCAGCATAAAAAAAGAAAGCCTCCTGGTTGACTGCCATGATTCTCCAGGCCATTCAGGATAACAGTTTGGTTTAGAAAGTAACGGGGACACAAGAGGCCGGGTTCATGGGGTATGGCACCCCCTGTACAGGGTATGAGTGGTGCGGTGATTTGGCCGGGGTTTTTGAAAGGGCAGAGGGAGGAGAGGTGGGGATCCAAGATCTGACCAGCCCATCTGTTTCAGGTCAAACAAACCAAAAGACGCAGTCGGAAGAAGCCGGGCAAAAAAAACAAGCGTGGCATTTCTCTGCGTATCACCAGACTGCCACCATTGCCAGGATCTTCATTCAAGGAGCAGAGACCACTGTTGAGACATGAGACTACACATTTCTGGAGGTGAGTGGGAAACACAATCGCCTCCAGCCTTGAAAGGGTGAAGAGAAATGAACGAAACCAGAATAATGTGGAAAAGTTAAGTACAGAACGATACAAATAAGAGCTGTGATGCAGTTGTTATTTTCTACATATATTTGAAGCTAAAAATGGATGATTTACTCTTTCGAGTAAATCTAGCTTTGGGTGCACCAATCCTAGCGCATAAAAAATAAACTTGATTTATATAGTGTAGATTTATATAGTGAAAATATAAAATAAAATAAAATAAAATAAAGTAAATAAAATATTGTATTGTCTGATTTGGGTGATGAGTTAAATAAGATCAGATCAAACATCGATTACAAGTTCTCCATGGGACAAAAAAAAAAACACCACATATATAAATCAATCATGAGAACCTGAGAACATGCTTGGCTAGTAAAACATTCTTCAAATGATCTTCTTTTGTGTTCAGCAGAAAGAAAATTAAGTCCACTAAAGGTTTGGACAATGACGAGAGGGTAGTTTTGAGTGAACTACTCCTTTTATGTCTTCAGGTGCTAAATGTCCACCACTAGTTCCGTGTGTAGAACTACGTTGCTCGCCTAAGGAGCGCACATCATGCGTGAATGATGTTCCGCATGGAGGTAAACTCCACTGATCACAGATTTCCCTTATCAGGCGAAGGGGGCAATGAACAACACTTTGTAGGGAACAACATTTCAATGTCGCAAACAGGTTCATGCATGGCGCTCGTTCTAATGACCTAGATGTATCTGCAATCCGGTGTGGTTAAAACAAAGAGCGAGACAGGCAAATGAATGCAAAGCGGGGGGGTCGCGAGCGAACTGGAAATTGAGACCGCTTGCCTCTATAGAAAGTCCATTCCATCACAAACTCTGCGGCGTCATCAGTGTTTTTCTCATCCGCCCAACGTAGCTTGTGAGGTATCCTCTGTGCGATTTGAGTGTGTGCACGCTTGTCTCCCCAGTAGTTGGAGGGTTACCGCATCCAGGTTCCACTTTTGATTCTGATGTGTGTGCTGGCTACTAGCCAGACGTACAAGGCCCATTCTCCTCTCTTCAGACTCCTCCAACAACTCATCAATGAACTCTATAAGTAATCACTATCCTTACTCTATATTGATAAGATGTTTCCACACAAAGCCGGTTGCTCTGACAGTGTTGGTAACATCCGTGCCACTAACCCCACCTTAAACAAATTAAAAAAAAACACATTAACCTGGAATAAAGTACTAATTATAATGTCTGTTACAGTTTTATACACTTTTGGAAATATCCGAGGCAAAGGAACAGCCTAATGCAAGATTCTGTAATTTCCAGTAAAGTTTTCACCAACACTTCAATAGTCAATTTCCATGCCTGTTTTTGAAGTGAACCAAAATTGGGCCCCTTTTTTTCAACACCCCAAGAAACCCCCCAA
The DNA here is from genome assembly GCF_018340385.1 of Cyprinus carpio. Lineage (NCBI taxonomy): Eukaryota > Metazoa > Chordata > Actinopteri > Cypriniformes > Cyprinidae > Cyprinus > Cyprinus carpio. The sequence goes on along the minus strand of NC_056580.1, from coordinate 9,827,190 downwards.
GGGGCACTGAGCAAGGAAAGGGGGAAAATAAAAAAAAAAAAAATAAAAAGACACGGAGATTTGGGTTTGCCGGGTTACACATACCCACACAGCTTATGTGAGCATTCATTTTTTCCGTGTTTTTTTTGATTTTAAAACAGCAGGGTTAATCATCACCTTTCCGTCATCTAAATATTAACACCCCAATAAACCCAAAGGGTTTTTTGGCAGCAACAAACCAACCCCAAATACCTTTTTTAAATGGCATCTCTGAGACTCCGGAAAAACACTTTGTTTGAAATGCCGTTTTTTTAACATCGCTGTAAATAAAAATACATCTATTTTCTAAATGCATGTTATTGATCTTTTTTAAATCAAATGATTTTTAAACTGGGTTCAATCTTCCATTCAATTGCAAAATATGCAAACCGCCCAAATTCCATTTTTTTCTCTGAAATCCAATAGGGAAAGAAAAAGTCTGTTGGACTAAAAATTTATAGGTTTTTTTTTTTTTTTGTAGCAAGAGTGACAAAAAACATGGGAAAAAGGCAGGCAATAGGATCAGAAACAACCCCACCAGTTCGAACCCGATTTTCCCTTTAACACCACAATTCAAGGTACTAAAAAAAAAAAAAAAAAAAAACAAGCATACTGATTTTGTGGAAAATCCTTTGAAAACAATTTTTAGATCAAAAATGCATTTTAATTCAATCCAACATTTTCCTAAGAATACTTTACAAATATTTTTAAAAAATTTATTTTTTCTTTTGTCTTTCATAAAAAAGGGGCCAAAGTGTTTGGGGCACCCAAAAACCATCTAAACACTATTTTAAGAGATTCTTCACTCGCGTTTTTCCTTGGTTGGCACAAAGGTTGGGCTGCTTATTGTCCATATTTCCCGGGGTGAAAAAAGAATTTTTGTGTTAATTCCCCTGTTATCTGAGGGGGCAAGTAAAGGCACCCCCTGTGGCAGTCAAAGGCAGGGGCCCATCTTAAAACAGGGAAAGGGGCAAAGGAACCCTAAAGCCGATCTGATCCCTGCTTTTTAACTCTCCCCCTACAAAAAGAGGAAGGGAAGGTCACTCATCCCGAAGATTTAGCAGGGAACGCTCTTGAAAAGTGATTTAAAACATGGAAGTTTAAGGTTTTGCTACCACATTTTCCTTCCTTTCTTTCATCTATCCCTCAGTCATTCTTTTTTTTTGCTTCCTTTTTCAAAAAAATGTTAACCTTTTTTTTTTCGAGAGAGAGATCTAGGGGGAGTTGCTTTGAGCTCGGAGTGGAAGGTGGAGGAAGAATCAATATCTTTGCCCGATGATGGCCCTTCGGGGGTAAATTTGGGAGGGGCCTTTTTTCCCCAACGAACAAAGCCCCCTTTTATTATTCACCTTTTAGTGACTCAACTATTTTTGGCTTTGTTAAATTTTAAGGCCTTTAAATTTTTTCTTTGCAGGTGCTTGAGGCTACAGATATGGATGATTAAACTAAAGAAAGATATATGACCTTTTCGTACCAGGGGGTCGTGTTGGTTGTTGCCACCCTCTCGCGGATATCTGAGGTACAGGTCCTCAGTTGAATTACCGCAATAGCAGTTGTGGAGGTCAAAGTGATCTTGGCCAAAACCCCGAAACGGCCGGTGTTGTTGTCTCGCAGGCGCTGAACGTGCGGCCTGATGTGGTGCACACTCCCCAATACATCTGCACCAGCGTCTTCGGCCCTCTGCCGGTTTCCCGTTGACCAAACTTCTCGCACCACAATGGCACCATCCATATCGCACGGAATAGCAGTTTCAGCTTTCAGAACGTCAATGATCGGCTTCATCGCTACCTCGTCAATCCCAAAGAAAGCGCCTGCTAATTAGGTACAAGAGACTCTATGGTGTCCTCTCCTGAAGTCGGTGAGGCGCACACTGCAATTTAAAATGCGATTCAGAGGCTGGCAATGTTTAGCGCACGTTAGCCCTTCCTCGCTGTTCTGGCTCACGCCATCTACACCTCAATTGAACCATCCAGAGTTTGATCTGGACAGACCAATCTGCTGCCATGGTATGGAAGATAAGACAAGAGGGAGGGCCAGCACAGCCAAGGTGCGTGAGGTGATTTGTGAAACACAACTTTGCCTGATGATTCCGTAACAGGGCGCGTTGGCAGGAAGACAGAAGGAAGCAGCTCGCGCTGGTTCTCTCATCTACTAATAGGAACAGACTGCCAAGCAGAATGTGTCCCCTCACTGGCTCACTCTCTTCTGGCTTCCTGTCGTGGATCCACACACAAGTCCTCAGAACTTCAGAAGAACTTCTCCCATGTGTTCGTACCTATTTGAGACTGAGGACACTTTCTCCAGTGACTAGCCTCCACTCTTGTCCTATGTTTTTTAAGTGTATAGAATAACAGAACAGAATTTTAAACTCGCCATATTAATCAGTTATCAGACATAACATGAAAGTAATTATTGGCTTATCTGTACTTGTCGGCCAGAATTTTTAATATCACCTCTACCTCTCTTACCTCTAAATATTTTCGGATGTTTTAGATCTGTCACCAATAACAGTCACATAAGAAATCTCCATTTCTCCTTGTGGAGTTTAGGCTTACAATATGTCAAATCAACTGTAGTGAAAAATTATTTTTCAGAAACTCCATATTTGAGGTTAGGCATCTTCAATTTGCTTTCTACTATGGCTTGAGACCAAAAAAAAACAAAGAAAAAAATGTAAAGTTGACGACAAGTGAAAGTGAAAGTGACGTGACATTCACGCACAAGTATGGTGACCCATACTCAGAATCGGTGCTCTGCATTTACAAACCCCATCCGAAGAGTGCACAAAAAAAGAGCAGTAACACACCACACACACTGTGAAACACACACCCGTCGAGCAGTGGGGCAGACTTTTATATGCGCGGCGCACGCGGTTTGAGTCGTGGGGGTCGATGCCTGCTCGAAGGGCACCTAGGTCATGGTATTTGAAGGTGGAGAGACGAGAACTGTCCTCACACCTGCAGCCTCCCACCTTCTCTTTTCATTCTTTGAATCCCCCACCACAACTTCCTGCACAGCCCGAGACTCGAACTCCACAACCCTTTCCCGTGATTTGCGTCGAGCTCCGAAACACTGCTTCTAACCACTTTCTCACATTAGTACCACCGACTTCCCCTAACTGGTATATGCACTTCCCCCTAAATGTATATATATGTATATATATAAAATAGTAGTGAGAAGATGGTCAAATAATGGTTTGGTTAATAATGGTTTAGAGTACCATTTTGCATGGTATCAGTTTTTGTGAATTTGGTGTTTGTGCATATCTCGTACGGTGGGAGGTTAAACCCATGAGGTCTAATCATTACACCCCGCCGCGCAACAGTAATCTGTCATGTTTCACTTAGCACGCACGGTGTACTAATCGTTAGTAGTATCCACAGAGCACACATAATGTCTCAACGTACTACAAATTACTCTGTCTCATCAGCTATAAATCACCCCTACTTTCAACAGTCAATTAAACCTGAGCGACAGAAAGTCAGCGAGTCTGCAAAGTACTGTAAGTACCACCAAAAAAGGCAATCAATTTGTACTAAACAGTGTGTTTGTTTACATATAGCTATGGATTTGTGAACTATATCTACAACACTTCTCTATATTGTCGGTTATGGCGATCTGCTTCATAAAATCGCGAAAAATACAATTACATAAAGCACAACAACCATTGCTGTCTTCTACATTATACAAGAATAAATTAGATAATAGATTCTGTCATTTCACAAGACCTCTCGGTGCGCTCTCAAATTTCTGTATTTAAGAACTCTATTAGAGGCAGAACCATATGAGGCTACCTACCTCCAATAGGTCTAATGGTTCATCCCATTATGTCGTGTTGAATAGTTTACACTGTGTCATACCTAAACCCAAACACTTTAAACAGAACCAACTAATCATCGGGCCCAAATGAAACTACTGCCCCTCAGAATGCAAAAACCATCTGCACGATATAAAGTTTCTACGGAGCCTGTCTTTTGAACATTACAAAGTCAGGAGTTGTTTAATTGAAAAATAGTTAATGCTTGTTTCTGACTCAAAATAATTCATTTTCAGTCATAACCAATAAGTTTAATAACCAAAACAACCCGTTTTATTGGATCATTTGTCTGCTGGATTTGATTCTACTCTCATTGCACATCTTGGCCCATTGGGAGATGCTGGAGGTCATGATGCTCAAGCACAGTACTCTTTTTCTTATACAAGTAGAATCGATTGACATTCTTCAGAGTTCTGTGGTGATTGACATCTTTTCCTTTAGTTTTCATACAACAGGAGTTTGACCGGAACACCATCACTCGCTTTAAATAACATAAATCTCATATAAGCTAACACAAACGAACTGTAACTCATATAACTCATAATATAACAGGAAATGATAGGTGCTTGCATGTATTCTGATACCTTGAGAAAGCAATTATGAAAAAAACGAATATTCCGACGTCAAACGAGCTTTCTTTCAACCTCACTGTTGAAAATCGAGCTGTGAGATTGAGGGACTTTAAGCGGAATGTATCACTTGGCAAGGTGTCAGTCATTATACTACATTCCAGATGACTGGCATGGAGAAGAGACAAAAAAAAAAAAATATTTTCAGAAGAACTTTTCAGCTCATCATGCCTATGGAGTCAATACTGAACAACAACAACAACAACAACAACAACAAAAAAAAAACATTTTGGTCCAAAATATACAGTACTTGACATTTACTGAAAAACTGACCCGGCCAACAGTTTGTACCTTTACAGGAAAGGTTTGTGCAATAAAAAAAGTTGAGATCCTGAGATCTGAGGATTTACATTCATATAATTTTTTTCTATTTTAATATATTTTAAACTTCAATTTATTCCTGTGATGGCAAAGCTGAATTTTCAGCATCATTACTCTGTGTCAGTTGTTATTTGGTATTTAGTTCTTATATGAAGGTTCAGTTCCCAAGAAACATTTCTTATTATGTTGCTTAATATTTTTGGAAACCATGATGCGATGGATTTTATTTCTCAGATGAATAAAAAAGTTCAATCAGAAGAACACCAATTTTTGTGCAATGAGAAATTTATATAGTAACATTATTAAGGTTATTACTGTCAAATTTAATCAATCTAATGTGTCCTTGCTGAATAACGTTAATTATTATAAAAATATAAAAATAAAAAATAAAAACATTACTGACCCCAAACTTTTTCAGAACTTTACAATAGTGTATTCACCCTGAAATCAACAGATCTGAATGAAATACTGAGCAATGGATCATTTTAGGACAGCAGTGGAAAATGCATTAATTAATTAATGGACGTGATAAATTTACATCAAACTCAGAAGGAGAATCTCTTGTCACCAGCCTTTAAACACATCCATAAACAGTTTATTCTATTCAACCCTCTGCACATGCTGCATATGATTATTAACATTACACACTCCAGAAAGAAAAAACGTAAAGCACTGTTCCTGTAGCTCCTATTTAGCTGTTTCCTATTCATTTCCACTCAAATCTACCATATTCTCGTACTGACTGATACCTTTCAGAGCCTGGGGGCTGAGCAAGCCTGCCACATCTTCACTCTTTAATGATGTAATCAAAGGCAGGAACAGGCCTGTATTGAAAAAAAAAAGAGAGAGAGAAAAAAAGATAAGTCGGAACAAGAGCCTTAGCACAGTGGTGCTACAGATGAAGAAAAAAGAAAGAAAAAAAAAAAGGAAATGGAAATACCCATTCAGCGGTGGGACACATAGACCCAATCACATATTCATGCCATTTTTCCATTCATCCAATCATCTTAATCAGGACATTGCATCTTGGAATCAAAGGGGAGATGATTGAACTTCCATTAAAGATGCCTTTTAGTGATTCATATGTAGAGGAGGGGAGAACAGCGGCGGCCAGTTAGCTACTGTTAGCTACACTCAAACCGCACGCATGAAACTCCCTGTGATACCGTTACCATGGTGAACTGAAGACTGAGACGACCATACCCTTTCACAGAAATAAACCTATCTCCAGATCACAGCGCTCGTAAAGGTGAGCTGGGCGCCAGTGTGGGCAGCTGTCTCCATTTGATGACTGACATGAACCATTTTATACTCCTAGTAGGGATTCAAATTGTGGTTTAGAAGAGGGAGGCTGGTCCTTCATCTGAATTGAATACACCCTACATCTGATAAAGAAAGGCTGGCAATGTTTCTTATATTTAAAGGTTTTTGGACACTTAAAATGTCATTTCATTGACTAAAAAATATCAAAGCAAGTGGCATCTGAAATCAGGCATAACCACAGGTGTAGTTTAATCACATTACCTATGAACATCTATCAACAGTTGACAAATAAAATGTCACGTGTACTTGTCATCTTCATTTAAAACCTAACAGATATCATTTTGTGAATTGTTATGCTTGAAAAACATTTTTTTCTTTTTAAATAAAGTTGCCAGTTGTTCTATTACGAACTGACATTCATACATTTTTAAGTGTGACTAAAGTGTCCAAAGTGTTTTTGGGGCTTCTGTATAGGCTTCCACATGTCTCTGCTTCTGCCCTGCTGTGCAGGGTGCAATGATGTCACTTCCTACCCAAAGGCTGTCCAGGTTTTTGCTGATGAGCGTCAGACTTGGTTGTTGACACTTGATCAAACATACAAACACACAGCAGGAAAGACATTAGGAATGTGTTAATCGTCAGCAGGTCTGTGAGGGAGGGATGAGGTAAGTTGCACCATCTGTGACTCTGACACTTTGTTTCAGAAGCTTTTAGAGCCCATTAGCACACTCACTAAAGGTCACACACCAGTGCTCACACAACACACACACACATACGTATGATAAAACACGCACATACAGACATTTTCACATATAAATAAACACTTACGTACAAACATGCACAGACACAATAAATACAACCTCAGTTGGGCTAAATATGAATTTAACAAGAGAAGAGTTAGGAATGCTGCCAGCATGTACCTGTCAACGTCACTGAGCATCATCATGGTGGAACGGTGTCTGGTGGGTTTGAATAACTCTTATGAACCAGTTTTGTTTTAATGAATCAGGTTGAACATATTCAAAAAATCAGTCTTAAAAGTTTCTTTGACAGATCAATAACTTTATGAGCCTGTTCATCTTTAATGAATCAGTTATACAGATTGCTCTAAAGTCTCTAAAGTACTTTTTCACAAATGATTAACTCTAATGAACAAGCGGGTTTAAATTAATCAATTGAACAGATTCACAAAATGCTTGAAAGCTTAAATTTCTTTGCTTTGTTTTAAGCTTATTTATAATGTTACCAAAAAAAAAAAAAAAAATCTATAAAGAGAAAAGGTCGCTATTATCACGGCAGCTGTGGTTGGAATTTGCTGGAAAGGCAAAATGGCCAAGAGATGTGAGGATAAATGAGAAAGAGAGAGGGCAGAAGAGCAAGAAAGAAAAGAGGACAGTGGTGACAGAACCGGAGAGAGGGGCCTGCTGCAGTCTCTCTGGTTAATGGGCAGTAGCAGGTAGTAGTGAACATTTGTTCTCACTCTCTATCCTCTACATGAACATCCGCTGAGAGTTGTAACACTATCATCAGTACACACATAGCTAAACATCTTTTACTGTCTTCCTCTATCATTCCATCCCTCCAGTCCTTCAGCATCTAGTCACTTCTCATGGTTCTCAGCTCACTCAACAGTGTTTACGTGCCCTGCTAAAAAAAAAAAAAAAAACATTCTTAGGAAGTTGGTTTTAGCTGGTCTAGCCAGTCTGGGAGACCAGCCAACCATCTCAGTCTGATTTTAACTGCAATTTTTTCTTCAACATGGTTACAGTGTTGCCTTCAAAACTGTTTATCAAACATGGCTGACCTGAAAGATCCTGTTAATCTCTTGCCTTACAAGGTAAAGCTGCAAGCCGCATTCCTCCCTCGCCTCTAATGGGAGACCGTCAATATGCTCGGCAAACACAGTTTTACATACAAGCCAAGAGGCTTGTAGAGGAACTGCAATATTTTGCTGAATTGCTTCACATTAAGGTTAATTATGTAATAATAGAATTTCGATTTCAGATAAAAAGTAGCAGGGTTGATGAGATAAAAGTGAAGTCTGGAAGTGTTTAACGCTGTGTAGTTTCACTGAGAGACGTTTGTCTGAAGTGTCTGAGAAGAAAATAGGCTCGAAATCTGTCTTCAGGACAGATGAATTGTATTTTTATGAGTAAAAAAAAAGAGACAATTCAAAATCTAAATTTGGAATGGATGAGCTGGGTTCAAAGACACTGCAAAGCAAAAGATGCAAAGCATAGTAAAGTGACTGTTATGCACAGCCTTGTTGCTTATTGCTGCGTGTAGTTCTTTGCGGCTGTAGGTTTTCACAGGACTGTGTGTGTAAAGCAGTGTAATATCTGTTGTTAAGGGTGTGTGTTTGTGTGCATCACAGCAGCAGAATGAGGTGCATTTGGCAGTCCACATAGGCCTCCATCTGTCTGCAAGATGTAAAACATCCTAATGGGTCCCATCCTCCACCTGAGGCTATACATACCTTACCCTCCCATAGAGCTACTTCATCTCTCTGTCACATACACACACATACAAGCTATACTGTTCTCCTGTGGTGCTAAATCATCGGCTCGTCACACAAACACACTATACCAGTAATTTACCACTGAAACACAAAGAGAACTCAACTCACAACTGATTCCAATGAAGTCTGAGTTGCTAAGTAAACATGTGATTCTCTACTGAGCATGAACTCACATTGTAAACACAAGCACTGGGTAAAATCACCAAAAGGACCAAAAAGTACCTAATAGCAGGACTCTTCAAATAAAAGTTAGTTAATATAAGTCAGCACATTTAAAGCTATTGTTGCTTAGTATCACAGCAACTGTTCGCACATGCAGCTTCTCGTGTATGAAAAGCATCTGTACAAATGACAGAATCCCAAGAAAAGCTTGACAATAAAAGGAATGCAACAATGTATTAGTTTTAAAATGTAACATTAACATGGGAGTAATTCAAACATAGCTTTTGTAATAAATACAAAGCAAATCATCAATGTTTAATAATAATAATATTAATAATTTTATTAAGGATATTTAGTGTAGTCTTTGTTGTCTAGTATTAATTGTAGGTTAGCAGAATAGTGTTTGACGTCTATTGTTTGTTTTATTTTGTTAGTTTTGATGTTTGTAAAATGCTAATGGTAAAAGAAAAAAAACCCTGCTAACTGATGAATGGCAATTTCCCACACTATATATGGTGAAAAAACATAATAGATCTAAATGGACATTTTATGTTATTTTGTAACAAAATTCTGTTAAATATACAGATTCTGGAATTAAAAATATAATCATCTTGCCATTTACAGTGAAAAAAAAAGAAAAGAAAAAATCCACAATTCCCTGAATGACACTTTATATTTGATGGTATTTTGTTCTTGTTAGTTTTTGTTGTCAGTTATGTACATTTGGGTTTTGTGGCACATCTTACGCTGTTTATTTAATGCTTATCGCATTATGTAAGCTTTGCGAGTGTTACCATGATGGTGTTTTGTATTCGTGTGCATGACACTATGCACCTTCTATATATTAATATATGCCTCAGTGTGACGAGAGACACAGGGCATATAGCCGTGGGAACAGAGGGACGGTGGAGTAAATGTTAATGCGGGACACCTGCGCCACTCACCGGTCTCGAGTCCCACGGAGGAGCTCCGGAAGGATAAAAGGAGGAGTGACGACAGTATAAGACTGGAGAGGACCAGGCCTTGTTTGTTATTTTGTGTTTTGTTTGTGTTTGTATGTGACAGTCGTCCACGAGGGGTTGTCGCGCTCTTTTGTGTTTATTTTATTATTAAAGTGTTATTTGAATGTTCGCCGGTTCCTGCCTCTTTCTTCCTGTGATTAGAACGTTTGTTACACTCAGCTTGTGAAAACAAAACTTACCGTATGATGAACTGTAATTCATCATGTCTCTTATATCACCAGTATAATTACACTGGATATCATTATATTATACAGGTATAAAACAGGTTTTAGTACTTTAGTCTGATGGATTTCAATGTAGTCATGTAAAGTCATGTAAAACCATGTTTTTACCATGAATTTCATATTATTATTATGTTTTTGGTTTTACAGTGCAGACTGATTACCATCAGAAGAGGCTAATAGACAGTACACAGCCTAATAAGGGTGTGCTAAAACAACAGAATGAGGGAAATAACAGTGTTATTGTATAACTCAGTAACCTGTTAGGAATGTAACTATACTGTAGATGTAAACATCCTGCCTTTGAATGCTAAGGACTGAGAAACAGCGTGACATAAAAGGTTGATTTTCCTCTTTTGTCATATGTTTATCACTGAGCTGCAGGGCCGTATCCTGGCTTAACATCCCAGATTGAGCACTGCTCTGACCCACAGACACAGCTACCACCAAATCAACACTGCCACTATCAGCAGAATGGACACTAGCCAGTGACTCCCACTGGGCACTAAATAGTGGCCAATAACACTGAATCACAGCCAGGTAAAGAACAAAATACCATCTACACTGGCCAGCTAAAGATTTACCAGGCACATATAACACTGAGATGGAAAACAGAAGAGGTAACTGAGCCAGAAAATAAACATTTCATCTAGTCAGTGACAATGTCTAGGGTTTCTGACCTCAAATAAGAGATTTGTGTTCAGTATCAGAGAACCCAAATGGTGTCTATAGCTGCATTGGCTGACATTCAATTGAACAAATCTTCATTTGATAGTAAACACAGACTGAAATACCTCAGCCTCTCCTGGTTTAAAGAAATAGCTCACCCAAACATGACAATTGCATAATTAATTCATTCCAAACTGTCTTCGGTTCTTTTTGAAGCTTGTAAATTAACAGCAAACATGTTTGTAAGAACAAAGACAGTGGCATTTTTTTTTTCTAGATGAACTATCCCTTTTAAAAGCTCTTAATGAAGACTGTTTCTTCAGTGAGAGGCATTTCAAGCACTTGGAAACACTGATTTACAGTCGGTGGGGCTAGAGGTCATGTTCTTCAAGAGGCGTCTCAGCTAGTCTGTGCTTCACCTGCTCTTAACCTTTGAGGTCAGACATCACAAATACACATAATGCTAATTGAAAAGAGCAGTCAATATTTTCTATCGATCTATAGAATGCTTCAGATGCTTTAGTCCCTGGTTGCAGGTAAAATAAATAAAAAAATATGAGGACCAATACGAGAGGAATATAAAAAGGGATAAATAGAAAAAAAAAGTGCTTGAAAAAAGTTAAACTTTAGAGGAATATAGTGATTGATAAATAGAAAAAAAATGTAGAGATAGTCTCTTGGGAAAGTAACTTTCCTTCATTTCTGAATGTGTTTGGACTTGTTAAGGATATGGGGATGCACTTTGTTTCAATCCCAAACTTGTTAATTTTGACCAATGTTAATGCAACCTTTAGCATTTTCTTTCTTTCCAAAAACTTGTGAAACTGCTTCCCAAAAATAAATACATAAATCTTAAATCCAAACTTTTGCGTGATAATGTATAAATAGGCCTTTCTTTTTAACTCACTAACCCAAAAGGCTCCCAAAGAATACAGGCATTTGAGTGGGTTTACATAGATGCACAACTCCACAATAAAGGTCATGTTGTGCAAAGACTCATCTGTTACTCCAGACAGCACTGTAAAAAAAGCTATGTATGAGTGTTCACATTCCCTGGACCTTCAAAAAGTTGTCTTATGGAGAATTTTACTCTTCTCTCAACAAATTTTCAGTCTATTTAATCCATAGATATTTGGCCTGCTCAGGGTGACAGGGCAATCTCACGGCAAAAGATTCTGGGTTACGTCCGCTTTGAGCGAAGGCTGTGTCACATTCCGTGGCAAGCAGCGTCACCGCACGGCTCTCGAACCCACATCTCTAATCCTCGCTGCCTGCCAAATATAAATAAATAAAACTACGGTGGTTTTCAATAACCTTTACATCCCTCACCCCATCAACCGCTGACAAGCCAACACATAAACGCTTATCTCCACAGAACAACAGTGAACATTAAAATGATTGCATGAGTGCAGGAGGAGAGCTGGCCGCAGTGGGCACACTGGCAGACTCTCGGCAGACACACGGAAGAGGGAAAACAGTGGGATCAGGCCGAGTCAGACCGAGTCGGATTAACAAAAGCAAGAGCCGTATCGTAGCCTGCACTTCCTGATGAGTCAAAAACGGTTCACCTTGAGAAAGGACACCAGCTGAATCAAGTTCCCCCGCTGTTTTCCTCGCTCCTGTTTCTGTTTTTCTCTCTCTGCTGGAATATTCCGCGTGTTTCTGTAACAGCATGGTGTGCTTTTCAGTTTTCCCGGCAGTCATCCAAATTAAAACAATTATAGAGCTAATTGCCCGTTAGGTGGAGCCTGCCGGGGCGTCAATGCTCTGATTTGTAGAGTCACTCATGCGGGTCGTCCTCCACTGTGATGGAGCCGCCTGGTCTTGCTGGTGCTGGCCGGCCAATCGACAGACAGATGGGCAGGGCTTGGCACAGGTGTCTACCGTGATGCAAATTAGGCCTGGCACTGGCGCAGTGTATAGACAGGGGAGATTGAGCGCTGTGATGCAGAGACGGCCATATGGAGCTGAGGCTGACTGCTCTGTTTACCAGTGGTCGAAGTCAGTTATACACATGCAAGCGAGCCGAAACACTTTCAACCGTGAGCGTAAGCCAACAGAGCGTCCCAACAGCAGCTAGGGCCAAAATTCCGTCACACAACATGTGACCGACCAATGACCCATTGCTGCAGTTCAGCATGTGCGTCAAATCAACAGTCATCCATTATGACCTTTACGTGTGGGGGAAACTGATGAAAGTGTGAAAGAAAATTTATGAATTTATTCACCCTCACATCGTTCCAAACATGGCTTTCTTTCTTTGGTGGAATACACAATAATCCCTCTTTGAATGAAATTACAATGAACAGGGACTGGAGCGCTCAAGATTCAAACAAGACCCAAAAACACCATAAAACAGGGGTCACCGAACTCGGTCCTGGAGGGACAGTGTCCGGCAGAGTTTATCTTCAAAACTAATTAAACACATCTGAACCAGCTCATCAAGGTCTTGCTAGGTATACTTTAAACTTCCAGGCAGGTGTGCTGAGGCAAGTTGGAGCTAAACTCTGCAGGACATCAGTCTTCCAGGATCGAGTTTGGTGGCCCCTGCCAAAAAATAAAACGTTGTTATTCATAAGATACATGTTGTTGATCTACTTTACAAAATTAAATTATTTGTGTCACCAAACTGACTCGCCCGATTCTCACTGACTCAATAATCCAGTTAATCAGTGAATAACAACATTTTGGTCTTTTTATCACAAGAAATTATCACATGACTTCAGAATATAGTGTGTGAGTCAAATGGATATTTCATGGTATTTTTCTGGTGCTTTTGTGTCTTTTTAAAGCTCCATTCATTGTATTTGCATGAAAAAAAGAGTGAACAGAATATATTTAATTTTATGTTCCACAGAAAGAAGAAAGTCATACAGGTTTGGAAAAACATAAGGGTGAGAAAACTATTTTTTTTGAGTAAGTTCATTTGAACTGTCCCTTTAAGAGAGACACACAACAATAAAGACAGAAGAGAAGAGGGAAGGACAAAAGCAAATACAAACACAAAGAACAATAGTTTGCCTCAGCAACCGAATCCTTTCTTCTTTGGTCTTCTTATCCAGCTCATCACCAACCTCCTCTGATTTCTTCTTCTCTTTCTCTTCCCTTTGCTTTTCAACTTGTCTTTCTTCTTGCCTTTGGCCTTCTTCTTCTGTTGTCTTCTTGTTCTCCTCATTGTCTCCCGCATCTTGTCTGGAGGAGCCGCTGGCCGGAGTATCTCGTCCAGAACTCTGGTCCGACCCCTCATCTGTTTCAATAAAAAAAAAAAAAAAAAAAAACATAAAATATGATGAATGCACAGTGGCCTCCAAGTAGGCAGCACAACCAAAATCATATAAATTACACATTTCTTGTGTGTGTATAACATAAACTCCACAGATATATCTACCATAGCATAAAGAGCATAGCAAAACCTCAACTGGTTTCACAGATTTCTATATTCACACATTTACATATTTACCTTCACATATTTACCTTCAAACCGCCTAGTCCTAGTGTGACCTATATCTCAGTTAGAGTCATGGAAATATTAACGATCTCTTCAGAGATACTTTTTCAGCTAATCTGCCCTGGACCATCAAAAAGTTGCTCACATTATCATAATCAAAACGGAAAAGAAAGAAGGGACACGGATAACTGGATAGAGAGAGGGGGAGGAAAGATAAGCATAGAAAAAGTAAAAAAGAGGCTTGGGTAACTGAGGAACCTGCTGACATAACCATCTGTTACTTGCTATCCACTGTGGGGCACTGTGTGTGTGTGTGGCGATCAATCGCGGCTGCATTACGTGTCTGCGCTCTGAGGTTTGTCAGATGGTAGCGGCGGTGCTGGGAGCAGATGCACGTTTACCAGGCCACCTCAGAGAGCGTGTTAAAAGAGAGATGAGGAGACGTGCAAAAAAGCATCAGTCTTTCATAAGCTTCACAGCAGCCATCTTACTAACCCTCCAGCTGTAGCTCAGGGGAAGGTCCCGACAGCCCTGTACACTGCGACTTATTGATGGCTAGTGGTACTGTATCTTACAGGCCAAAATATGACAAGGGAAAAAGACAAAGAAATTAGTGAAGGAACAGACAAGAGCGATCTGGGTTTGTTTGGGGAGGACTTTGAATATTGTCTTGGACAAATAGTGGCTTTGGAGTCAAATAGTTTGAGAACCACTGATGCAATGTATAGTTAAGGTCAAATATTTGACTGAATTTAAGTTACTTCCAAATTGTCTTTGAAAAAGTCATGAAAAAGGCCTTAACAACTGTCTCAAGAATTGTTTTAAATGTATTACTAAAATGATCTCATCATTTGGCATAGTCCTTTCTCAAAAATGGGTAATAGAGTCATTGAATGGAACTGTTAAGGAACCAGAATCACTAAGAAGAATCTGATCCAAAAATTTTAAATTTTTGTATAATTCTCTTCCTTAATCATCAGTGTGTCCTTGAGTCAGGCACTAACCCCAAATTACTGCAGGTTAGGACTGTGCCTGTTACATTACATGGCATTAACCTAACAAGGAACAGTAAAGTCATGAAAAATAAACTCCACTTGATTTGGTTTGGTGGTGATACAGAATACAGTACATTCAATATGACTCTGAACCAGTTCCATCTTGAATGACAGAGATAAACAAAATAAAACAAAAATCTAAGCATGCAAAACTCTTTCCGTGTCAGTTCTTCTGAGACTTAGTCCAAGGCTAACAGCAGCATCCATTTCCCCATGGCCTGATTTCAACACAAACAAATGCCGATCCGCTGTTTAAACTAGCATTGAAGGTGGATGGCTCAGTAATGACTGTACAGCCGCGCCCTATTATTCAGAGACACAGAGGAGCCTCAAAGGCCTGCTCCAGCTCCCACTTCTCTAATATGCATCAGAAAACTCTTTTGTTCGGACCAGCGCAAAGGCTTATTGTAAAATATCAATCCGCTGAACACAATGCCGAACGCCGGAGAAAAAAAATGGTGAGGAAGGATAAAGAAAAAAAAAAAGGCGAGATATTTTCTCATCATGCTCACGTGTCTATGAAAATGATTTAAAAGAGCAGGGCTTGAGGACTTAGAGAGCAGTACCTATGCTCTGAAAGCCTTACATAATAAAGCTATAATGACACTTCTGTGAGCTCAAAGTGGAATAATGGAAACCATTTCAAAGGGAAATAAATCCCATCCTTAAATGCCTCTCTGTTGATCATCCTCACCAATGTATGGCCTTTTATATTGATATATTTATTTCATGTGAGAAGACTGCATCCTTGTAATTTTCTCTTTAGGGTGGTGGTGTAGTGGTTAAGGCTCACGGCTTGCAGCTGGAAGTTACAGGTTTGATCACTGTATATATTAAGTATATATTTTGGGCTAATTTGATCATGCTTTCATTTTTTTTTAAGACCGTAGTACTCAGCTCTGTTTAACACATTTTTATTAAGCTTAAATCCACTAAAGCCATCTCTCTAAAATCAGCAAAAATGGCAAAAAAGTCAGCAGATTCCATCTAGGCCTAATAATGAGTACCAGCTATTTCACAGAGAGATATAAAATACAGGCAGAATGTTTTAGTCTCTGCCCGTGAATGTCTAGTTTAGTATCTATTTGAAATATTTTCTAAATATCTGCTCCCATAAACCTAAATATTTTGGCATATCTAGCGACTGTAGTTCTTACTCAAAACTGAAAATTTAAGCAGCACAAACATTCCGTAGCAGAATGTTTCCTGGCAATTTTCTGTCAACTCTTGCTATTATGTACGCAATATACATTGGAACGTACTGTGGGTTGTCAGTGGATGTGCTGTCTGAGAATATCAACATTGTGCACTTAATCCCAGGTTGTTCGAGGGGGATTTGTTCCTGTAATAAGCCAATGGTTCACACCATCCAGTAGCAAAACTGTGTGAATGTCACAAACAAACTCCACCGTAAATAAACATTGTAATCTAAGCTGTTAAAATCAGCTCCAATATTACCATAATAGGACATAAAAAAAAAGAAAAAAAGTAAGGACTGAAAACTTCCTTTTTGGAAAGGATGGAAATATTTCAGTGTGACATACCCAAGTAAAAAGAAAAAAAAAGGCTTAATTGCACTGAATGTGCACTGAAGTTTACTTCAAATCCTAAAAAAAAAAAATAATAATAATAATAATAATAATAATAATAATAATAATAATAAAAATAAGTACTTGCAGATATTATAATATATATTTATTAATAATTATGAAATATATTTCAATATTATATAATATTAATAATATCAATAATCCATAATTATATCAATTAAATTGAAATATGAGCATGTAAAGTATATGATTATAATTTTAATTGTAGTGTTATTTGCTATTACATTAAAACTATAAAAATATATTATATTATATTACAAATATTTCAAACCATTTTAATTTAAATGGCATATAGGTTTCAATAGAAATGTTATTACAGTATATTTTAATTGACCATAAATGCTTGTCAGTACATTCAACAATACTATTTAAGCACATTTTAATAGACATATAAGTAATAATAAAAGAGCATATGGGACAAAATAAATAAATAATAGCAATTAATATGCAATTAAAATATTACTTTATTATGTATACCTTTGAAGTATATATTTTTCCTTATGTGCTCTTTTTAAAAGTATGCTAATCTTTCACTAGGGTATGCATGAATAGATTGATAAATGTATTTATATAATCTCTCTCTGACACACACACAAACACACACAGAGTGGCTGGTTACAATGTGATGTTTAAACTCTCTTTTCTGAATACCCCCAAATTATCATCCCACAACAGCGATGGTATTGAGGAGTGAGAGGAACGCTGTGTGCCTAATTACTGTCCTCAGTGATTAGTAATAAGCTGCCGCTGTTTTTTGACCAGATCATCACGGTGTGCACACGTAAGTGTGGGTTTGGCATCTCCACATCGAGGTAAACAGCAGATGTAATCACACGTCGATGAGCAAATAAGTAAATAACGACTGTGATAATCTGTGTTAATGAGTTTGTTTTGAAGCTACAAACTCATAACTACTGTAGGTCATCCCAAATTGCACCACTGAACCACATCTTAGTTTAAAAGTTCAGAGAAAATCTAACAACGAAGAGTTCCGGTTTTATTTCCATGAATAGGGAAGTTAGATACTGCTTTGGGATGTGTCTGTGCATGAGACGGGATCTTAAGTCTTCAGCTGTGGCTGTATCTGTTTTAAAAGTTGATAATGATGAAAAAACTCTCTTCTCTCTCACTCTCTCTTTTTTTTTTGTCATGTGTGTGTTTTGTGTTGTATAGGGGGGGGGAAAATTAGGCTGGTGTGTGGGAAGAGGAAGCACATGACAGGGAAAACACAAACACTTTACTCTCAAATACTCTCCCTTGACAGTCACTGACTTTACTCATACACATCCACAATCACTACAAATACTGATGTAGGCTTATGGGAGTCTATGGGGATCAAAGTGAAATGTGGAATTTAGCAACTACCAATTTCTTAAAGGGGACACAACTTTTTTATAATTCATTTTTTGTTCTTTTTTTATTTTAATTTACACTACCATTCAAAGGTTTATAGTCAGTAAGTTTCTTTGTGAAACTTTTATTCAGCAAGGATGCATTACGTTGATCAAAAGTGACAGCTAAGATATTTATAATGTTAGAAAATTTATATTTCAAATAAATGCTGTTCTTTGAACTTTATATATTAATCAAAGAATCCTGTATCATGGTTTCCACAAAAATAATATGCAGCTATAACACTTATAAAAATATCTTTTCTTGAGCAGCAAATCAGCACATTAGTCATGTGACACTGAAGACTTGAGTAATGACTGCTTGCTATCAAATATATATTAAAATAGAAAAAAATATGTAATTTTGAACAAATAAATGCAGACTTGGTGATCAGACTTTGTGAGACATTTCAAAAATAAGCAGGATACAAACTGCTGCTGCTACTGGGGCAGAAATTACACATCGCTCCATTGATTTCTGTGACTCTTGCTGCTGCATTGTGGGTGCTCACCATCATCATCCTCTGGCGGGCCATCATATGATTTGTCGATTGCTGCCCGGAAGCTCTCATTGCAGCCACGCCCTCTCACCATGTGTGGCCGGGGCCTGTGGAAGGGCAGCAGCTCGTTTCTCTTGGCCTCTGTCATGGCAGTCTGAAGACTCTCTAGAGAACTGGACTTCTTCAGGCCTAGCGTGGGTCCCAACTCCACCCCACCACTCACTGAGACGGGACAAAGAGGGAAAGGGGAAAACAAACAAACAAACACATAATGACACTTTATTACAGTGCTTGCCAAAAATCTTCTCCACACATTTTTGCAATTAATTCAAATAAAATGAAAAATACAGACTCCATTTAAACTTTGTTTTTTGATAATTTCAATCAATGTGATATTTTTTCAAATTTGATATTAAGAAATTCAGGATTTAAGTTTAAAAATCTCTCATTGAAGCAATATACTTATAATAATAAGTTAAATGGCAGCATTCGTGCCATAATGTTATTGCCACAAAAACAGACTTAAATAAGGTGGATTTTTGGAGGATTCTTAAAAGTTTTACTCATAAACACTGAACTCGGCTGTAAAAATTTGAGCAGTGAAGCAGGTAACATCATTCTTACAGTTGCAATAGTGTTTTAACTTTTATGGTATTGTAAAACTGGATATAATGTTACACTGAAAATATAAGTGAGTGATTTTTCTACATGTGTTAACACATGTGTTTAATGTTTTGAGGATAAACCATTAAAAATTGTCATGTTAATCAATATTTTGCCACAAATGCTGTTGACTGAGCTTAACTTCTACTGAACCTGGAATATTTCTTTAACTTTTACTCGAAGAATGTTTGCCATTCAAAATATAACTGTCATCATACTGTTTGCATAGTACATTTCTTTCTTGTGTTTATTTGTCATTTGTTCAAAACCAAAGACATTAACCTAAACTCAACCTAACATTTGCTGCCTAGAAAGCACTGGTATTAGGTAACTTAATTCTAGCATCAGCACTTTATGAAAGACTCGCTCATTTGTTTCTGTGCTAATCAAAGATGATAGGTCAATAGAGACCACTGGAGCATTTCCCAAAGGCATTCTGGGAAGAAGACAACGCTAAACGTTAATAATGTTTGAAGTGCCAAAGGTGGATGTTTATAAAACTGAACATGTATGTGAGTGTATGTTTGTGAGTGTGTGTGAAACTGTAAACACTCTCTCTCCTCTAATGAATCTGACTTTTTAAATATGCGCCTCCACAGGGAATGATGGATGAGAGCTCAATCCTGGGACTCGTTTCTCTATCATTCAGAAGTACCAGCTCTCTCTCTATCTTTTTATCTCCCTCCTTTCCATCTCTGCATACCTCCATGCTTCTTTTGGTCGACCCCACCCCTCTCCAAACATCTCCTACACACACAATCATTAGCTAAAGCGCTGCAGCTCCCAGAATGCATTCATGAATCAGGAAATCATCGTATCGACAGGTGGTGCGCCTCACTGGAATTCCAATCAGCCTTGCCTGCTGCCGGCACCAGCCCCTTTTTTGTTTGGCTAATGGTCGCTTAAATCAAAGTGGAAGTGGGATCAGTCGTTTAATCTGTGTGGTCTCCAAACTGCCAGAGAAGGCCAGACGAGATGAGTCCAGCCCAGCCCAGCTGCATGCTTTCTGATCTCATGATTATGACATGAGAGAAATTTATGCACATATAATTTGGGATGTAGTACAGAGAGTGAGAGAGAGATGAGGAAAGGGGCGCTGAGAGACAGGAAGGGTGAACGGAGATGGGGACACAGCTGGATGAGAGTCTCCAAATAACATCACAACAGATGCCACACCTTGAAGTTTGGCAAGAAATGAAAGTTCATGAAAGTTCAAAGGACACAAAGCTTTATATGTGCATATGTATGACATGCTGATTTTGAGTAGGCAGATACAAAGAGCAAGAGCAATGCAAAAAAAAAAAATAATAATAATAATATTTCAGATATTTTATAGATGTCTTGAAGGGGTCATGAACTTAATTTTTTATTATTATTTTGTACTGTTCTCTGAGGTCCACTTATAATGTTATCAGTATTTTTACATCAAGAAACATCATAATTTAGAAGTAATAGGCTATTTTCTGTATTCTTTTGAATAGCTGTAGCATATTGTAGACTTGGAAGTAAACACCCACTGCTATGATTGGCTAACAGCTGTGTGTGTTTGACAGCTATATCCTTCATAGATGAACGCTGCTGTGATTTAAGTAAAAACTCATAAATACTCATTACATATCAAACGATCTGTAATAACAGACAAAGCAATAGTGACAACATTATAAAAACAGCTACACACACTTGTGAGATGCGATATTACTGTATGTATTCTGCACAGCATCTTCTTTTAGTTTCAATCTTTCTGAAAATCCAGTGTTGAACTGTGCCTTGTTTGTTAATGAAACTGCGGTGAAATGAAGTGAACTAAGGACCAAGTTCTTTCTGGGGTGGTCTAGAACTTCAGTAAAAAAAAAAAAAAAATGTTGGGATCAGAAGGAAAGCGAAGCAAAGACTGTTCTTCCACAACTTGGCACTGAACAGCATCTTGTTGTCTTCGGAGCATCTTTATCGTTTGATTTCTGTGTAGACCTGCATTTGCCTCTCTCGTCATTTACCCACTATGCATGTGAATCGGTGGGCGGGGCTAAACAGGCAGTTGATGATCTTCTGCACAGGCAGTGTTTAGCCACACTATTACGTCAAAGTGGCACATTCCACAACTTGTCGTTTTGGCAGATTGGCTTCAATATAAGCTGTTTTTAGACTAACGAGAAAGTTTTGAGTTCTGAAACTTACAGGATGTTTTTTATAGTACAATGACCACTTACAGTACATGTCAAAAGATCAAGGGAATTTAGATTTCTCAGTTCGTGATCCCTTTAATTTCTATGCTACATTTAAAAGTTTGTAGTCTGTAAATGTTTTTAATGCTTTTGAAAGAAGTATCTAATGCTTACCAAGGCTGAAATTTTTTTGATGAAAAATAAAGTAATGTAAGCTTCAGAAAGCACTTAAATCATGCTTCACAACGTGCTGATGTTCACATCAAGTGTAAACGTATGACCCTGTGTGAGAGTTGGCCAGAAGCAATGGTTTATGGTTTAAAAAAATTAAATAAAATCTTTCAAATATTAGTATTGTTCTAAAATATTAGTATGCTTCAGAGATGATTGATTCATCATCACATGGGGTCGTTTGGATCACCACCTTGTTCACTTGGTCATTAAGTACCAGGCCATAGCCCTAAAAACTTCTGACACTTATGGTTTAAGAATTAGTTTGAAAAAACTCATCAAGAAACTACCAGAAACGACTAAAGCAAACCACTCTTAAATTGGACTTTCAAACACATGGTGCTGGTGGATCATAGGGAAATGTTCATTAACAGCAGTATGGAGCGTCAGTGAGTAGGAGAGGTCTGCTGCAACTAAGCCCCAGACTATCCTCGCAGGGCTGGATTTGTGTGAGAGGAGGTTTATAAATAGCAGGCCACTGTTGTACCAGCCAGCGTGACTGAAATCTTCTCTTTACGAGCATAGTTCGCGTCACAAATGTAATTACTTCTGTCCCATGGCCTGCTGATGAAATTAAGCAGCTTTTGAGAGGTCTGCTCTCTGGAGGTCTCCAAAACACTTTTGGGTTGGAGATGAGAGTCTAAATGTGGGTCTTGAGATACTAGCGTGGTTTAATCAGACCCACATACATGCTGAGAAGGGGGAGGGGCTATTAATTGTAGTTGTCACCTGATTTAAGGAGAAGTCAGATGTGAGTGTGGACTTTCATTTCTTTTTCTCACAGAGAGCAAATTAGAGGCTAGGGCTACATCCTAATTATCATATTATCCTACTAGATCACAAATAATAGCCTGCTGTCAAAAGTACAGTGCATGAAAATACACTACTTTTTCCAAAGTATACATAAACAAATAAACAAACAAACAAACAAACAAACAAACAAACAAACAAACAAACAAACAAACACATAGATACACACATACATACAACAATAATAATAATAATAATGTCAGAATAAATTTTTATTAAATCATTATAAAGCTAAAAAAATCCTAAATTAATAAATGAATGAATGATAGGTGGTGAGGCAATATGGCATTATATTTGGAAATAAATATCTCAAAATATATTTTAGCATTTAGGTATTGGTATAAGACAAAAATTATAACATTGTAGAATGTCATATTACCAGAGGACAGTTTAATGCAGACTGTAAGGAAGAGCCTTCATGCACAATAGAAACATTCACGTGAATATGCTACATTTACAGAAAAAGGATGTTACCGTAAAATGCAGTTTATGTGCTGAGGAAACAAATCTCACTGATCATCTGTCAAAGTGCTTGACAGGATAAGCCGAGTTAAACATTATGCTAATGCATTAACTTGAAGTTTAAAATAAAGAATTCTTATGTTTCGGAAGCTTGGATCATGCATCTTTCCCACAGCAGCTCACTCGCACCCTATTTTTAGATGGATTTCTTCCATAGAAATGCATTATTCACTGCTGTAATTTGACGTGACTGGCATAAGTCTTCCGTGCGCGGTGGGCAGACGTGACTAATCGATACTGACATTCGCTGTCCATTGTTTTCATTATTATTATCAATTTCATTGATTAGTTGTAGCAGCCCTACTGTAAAAAGCAGAAATATAGAATAAAACATGAAAATATCCTGAGCTTGTGTTAATCACAGGTATTATTTCAGACATTTAACCAAAAACCCATTCAAAACAACATACTGCCTTCAGAAAGATGGAACCAAAGGTGCACTTATTTTCATTACTACCACACTCTATCGCCTATATTTCAAACACATTTAAAATACATTGTAAAGAGAGGGTAATTTGGAGTCTGTCACGTCAAAGATGAATCTGTGGTGGAAGTTAAGAGAAGAGAAATGTGGAGTGTATAATCGGAAAGGTCACTTGTGTTCTCCTGTCACACTCAGAAACACTTGCTCTTGGTTCGTAAGTGCAGGGATCAGGAAGCAGCTTTCTGTGAGTTATACTCCTACATACAGTACCTCATGTACCAGAGTCTGTCAATCAAACTCAATGGTGTAGAGAGGATAGAGACACACATGCCATTTACAGTTCAGATGCTCTGTGACATCTTACACACACAGTAAACCTGCTCTCCGCCACCCCGTCTGGCATCCATCACTGCAGCGAAAGTATTAAAAACCTGAAATCCTGGGCTGTTATGATATTTTCGCAGCGGGAGATGTATGACTTTGATAATTGCCTACGGCAGACTTTTAAAAGGCATCTTATAATTACAGTTCACCTTTATTGGGTTAGCTTGTGTAAGGGGGTGTAGCAGGGGTCGCTGACTGTTGGAGACTGATGGCTGTGGGCAGAGGGGTCTGTCACTTTTTGAGTGCAGGGTGATGGATGGTCACTTGTACTGGTAACCAGCACAACCATTAAAGCTCGCCCTCATACCAGCACAAGACAAAGAAACCCTCCCAGCTGGAGCTTTCATTTTATTTTGATGTTATCAAGATTGTATCGATCAATCAGTAACTCATTATGAGCCTGATCACTGTAGGCAGGGCTGGTTTTGAATGTGTGAGTGTGAGCTGAACCGACTGAACGTGTCGCGAACAGAAGGACAAGAGGAGGAACACATATGATAGGACTCTAGATCAGTGCTTCTCAACTGATCCAAGGGGGCCTCAAGATGACTTAAAATTATTTAAAATAAGACAAAACAAACAATAAAATAAGTTTCACACGCTCTTAAAAAACACATGATTTCTAGAGCTAAAAATGTCACATAAATGAATGAAATCTCCATTTACATGTTTATTTTTATAGTGAATATACGTTTTTTTTTTGTTTTTTTTTAAGAAGTTCATTATTTTACTCAAGCACACATTAAATTGATCAAAAGGGAGAGTAGATACATTTATAATTATAAAAACATTCTAAATATACCATTTACATCCTATATACATAAAAAATATACATTTATAATTATATTCCAAATGCTTTTCAATTCTTCAAAGAATCCTGAAAAAAAAAAAAAATTCATCATGGTTTGCACAGAAATATTAAGCAGCAAAACTCTTTTTAACAATGATAATAATAAATGTTTTTTGCACATAATCAGCATATTAGGATGATTTGTGAAGGATCATGTGACACCAAAGTGATGTTGAAAATTAAGCTTTGCCATTACAGGAATATATTACATTTTAATATATTAAAATAGAAAGCAATTATTAAGCAAATTTTAATAATATTCCAGAAAATGTTTTTACTTTATTTTTAATCAAATAAATGCAACATTGGTGAGCATAAGTGACTTCTTTTGCAAAAACGTTACTGCCCCCGAACTTTTAAGGAAGTATTATGCATTTTCTTAGTTATGCCAAGCTCTTAAATATATTAAAGGGTAGAAATTGTGAGTAAAAAAGAAAAAAAGAAAAAGAAAATTAAAATTGTAATGCTACACTTAATCCAGTAAATCACAAACAACTAGAAAAGTCATGGGGCCTTTAATTATTGTTGTGGTGAGCCTTATAGTGACAAAGGCTGACAACCACTGTTTCTGAGTTAAAATATTAATTAAAAGTAGATGAACACAACAATGCACTAAATACAAATGCTTAGTTTGCAACTATAAAGATGTGATTAATGATTCACCACACGATCGGATTCAAAATGAAGTTTTAGTTTCTAACTCTAACAGTGACTCTGACATTGTTGCTGCAAGCACTTGGTCTATTTCTTATCTTTTCAGTCACAGTCTGCTGCAAAGCTAACTGAACAATCATATGAACACAAAACACTGCAGCACCTTTGCAATCAACAGAGACTAACAAAGATGAGCGGATAAAAGTTACACACCAGAAGAGGTGAATTCAACATTTATTTGGATATGTCTAAATTCACCCAAGTACACCTAGGGAAATGCACTAGCACACACAGAGAAACAAACAGATGGCTTTCAACAGCACAAATTAATCTATCAATTCCAATCAGCGAAATATGGCAGCTTTCAACTTGAATCAACAACAAACTCCCTCTCAATCGTGTACAGAGATTAGTGTGGGAACATGCAAATGAGACAGAGAGAGAGAACACTGTGGCATCAGGGCTCTCAACAGGCCAGCGCTTGGCAGCAACTTGTGTGTTTTCAAAGTCAAAATTACACAAGAGACGCATCAGACAATGAGCAGCACAGTCGGCGCTCACCACAGCCAAACTTCAGAGGACTTTTGCACAAATGGTACAAAATGCACTTTTTGCCACATCTGATCAAGGCAGATGATTTGAGCATTTTCTGAAACTATTATATTTATGAATATGTACAGTATCAGTATGTCTGTCCTTATTATTATTATTATTGATTAAATCTTTTTTCCTTGATTATTTGTGACAAACAATGCAGGTCAACATGTCACTCACAGCATAACATTAACTAAAAGTAATATAATAAATTGATCGAAAAGTTTCAATGAAGACATTGATAATGTAAAAAGATTTCCATTTCAACTAAATGCTGTTCTTTTGAATTTTTCATAAAAAAAAAAAAATCCTAATAAATAAACCATATTTATCACAATATTGTTTTTACTGTATTTTTGATCAAATAAATTTAGCCTTGGTGAGCATAAGGCAAGGCAAGGGAAGTTTATTTATATAGCACATTTCACACACAATGGTAATTCAAAGTGCTTTACATAAAATAAAATAAAATAATAATAATAATAAAAATAATCACAACAATAAAACAAGGACTTTAAAAACTTTGAATGATTTAAAATTTGATTTAAGAGGTTTAAAATTAGTTTAAAACAGTTAAGAATAGAAATGATTATACATAAAAAAATATAATGCAATCAGTTCGGAAATTGCACAGTGCTCATTCAATAAATGCACAGCTAAACAGATGAGTTTTGAGTCTGCATTTAAATGTAACTATTGTTTTACCACATCTGATATCTTCTGGAAGCTGATTCCAACTGCAGGCGGCATAATAACTAAAAGCAGACTCCCCTTGTTTTGTGTGAACCCTTTGTATTTCTAACTGACTCGATCCTAATGATCTGAGTGGTCTGTTAGGTTTATATTCAGTAAACATATCTGCTATGTATTTAGGTCCTAGGCCATTGAATAATTTATAAATAAGTACTGTAAAATCAATCCTAAATATAACTGGAAGCCAGTGTAAGGACCTGAGGACTGGTGTGATATGCTCAGATTTTCTGGTTCTAGTCAGAATTCTGGCAGCAGCATTCTGTATGAGCTGCAGCTGTCTAATGGTCTTTTTGGGAAGGCCAGTGAGAAGACCATTACAATAGTCCACCCTGCTGGTGATAAAGGCATGAACAAGTTTCTCCAAGTCTCGACTGGAAACAAAACTTTTAATTCTTGCAATGTTTTTTAGATGATCGTATGTTGATTAAGTTACTGCTTTGACATGACTACTGAAACTAAGGTCTGTCTCTAGAATCACACCAAGATTCCTGACTTGATTATTAGTTAGTTGTTAGACCCCAGAGTCAAGGTATGCATTCACCTTGAAAACTTCATCTTTGTTTCCAAATGCAATGACTTCAGTTTTTTCCTTGTTTAACTGAAGAAATTTCTGGCACACCCAACTGTTAATTTCATCAATGCATCTGCAGAGGGAGTCAATGGGGCTGTAGTCATTTGGCGATAAGGCTAGGTAACTCTGGGTATCATCAGCATAGCTGTGATAGGAAATTTGGTTCTTTCTCATTATTTGACTTACTGGGAGCATGTACAGGCTAAACAAGAGTGGTGCAAGAACTGAGCCTTGTGGGACTCCGCATGTCATGGATGTCCACTTAGACTTATGCTCTCCTATACTCACATAATAACCTCTCCCTTCTAAGTATGACCTGCACCATTTGATAACCATCCCAGAAAACCCCACCCAGTTTTCGAGTCTCTCTAGTAGTATGTTATGATCGACAGTGTCAAACGCAGCACTGAGATCTAGTAGGACCAGCACTAATAATTTGCTAGAATCAGAATTTATGCAAATATCATTTATTATCTTAATGAAAAAATATGTGGGAAGTGTGTCAAGATAGTAGATTGACGATTTAAGGTGCTGTACTATTTCTTCCAAAATTTTGCTATCAATTTCTTCAAAAGCAGACAAAGTATTTTCTTTTTGATATTGCAGTCGAATCTGTCTGACCTCTGCATAACTTAGGGATGTGCTAATCGCTTTCCTGATATTATTGATCTTCTCAGAAAAGAAGGAAGCAAACTCATTGCATTTGCTGTTGGAGAGCATTTCACTGGCAATCTGACTTGGGGGGTTTGTCAGTCTCTCAACAGTAGCAAAAAGAGTGCGAGTGTTGTTTAAGTTACTGTTTATAAGGCAGTATTAATTTCATTAACAAAGATGACGACAAAAAATATTCGTCAACAAACATTTTTTCTGTGACTAAGATGAGACGTTGATGAGCTAAAAATAATATCTAATGACAAAATTATGACGAAATTTATGCCACGTCTTCGTTAACTAGACGAGACTGGACTATAATGTTATTTGAGGACTACCGGACATTCAAAATGCATGCTATAGGCTATTGTCCTTCAAAATGTGCGTCCCTGTCATTGGATTGCGATCGGATAAGGGGCGTTTGCATATCTAGTCATTATAGCAGCCGCAGTGGATGGATAGGCTAATAAAATGCGAACTAGTGATCTGAAACAATGGCCTCAGCACCCGAAGGGGTAGGGTTAAGGTAACCAGACGTTTTTCCCGGGAGTCACAATTCGTTGTCGATTAACTTAAAGTTAGTGAAGGCGGGATAGGTGGAATCGTGCTGATAGAAGTGTTCTCTCTCGCGCGCGCACACGCACACACGCTCCACTTCCTCATTTCTCATATACAGCGTGGAACGCGCAGTCAGTTCTCAACACTCAAATACACTCACAGCGGTCCAAATGTTTATCGTGTAGAGTATCTCACAGTAGGTTATAGATTAAGTGAACGTGAACAGGTGGGTGAAAACTGAACGTGTGTCAATATTTCATGCATGCCTTCCGTCTTAAAAGGACAGCATTCCAAATTAAATACCTATATGTCATAAATGTTAACCAACAAAAGATGTTAAATAAATGTATACGTTAAGTAAAACCTACTGTATCTGAAAAATGAGTTTAATTTGTATCTCTTTTGTGTGTGTATATATATATATATATATATATATATATATATATATATATATATATATATATATATATATATATATATATATATATATATATATATATAATAATAATAATATTCACTACTGTTAAAGGGATAGTTCACCCAAAAGTGAAAATTGTCATAATTTATTCCAGTTTTTTTTTTCCAAATTCAGTCCTTGATTCAAATTTCTCATAAGCTTAATTGATTTGGTCTAAAGAGAGAAGAATTAATGATTATTTTAGTTTTAAGACTACATATAAAAATAGCTACCAAAATAAAGTTTGGTAACTACAGTTTGGCTAAAACTATTGACTAAAAGTAATGACTAAAAGTTGACAAAAATGCAATGACTTTTCGTTGACTAAAACTATGAAAGACTTAAATGACTAAAATGTGACTAAGACTATTAAGCATTTTTGTCTCAAGATAAAGACTAA
Source organism: Cyprinus carpio (assembly GCF_018340385.1). Classification (NCBI taxonomy): domain Eukaryota; kingdom Metazoa; phylum Chordata; class Actinopteri; order Cypriniformes; family Cyprinidae; genus Cyprinus; species Cyprinus carpio. The sequence goes on along the minus strand of NC_056580.1, from coordinate 9,797,862 downwards.
GACTAAAGAGAAGAAAGTTTGTCTAGTGGTGGCTAGTTTCACATTAAAAGGATGGACGCTGTCTTTATAGATGCTATATGCTCAGCTTTTCTGCATTGCCTTTTCATACTCTGTACTGCTGTTGATTTTCTCCAAGCTGATTTCTGTCTGCCTGTCTTATTGCTGACTTTCACAGGAGCTACAGTACAGGTCAAAAGTTTGGAAACATTACTATTTTTAATGTTTTTGAAAGAAGTTTCTTCTGCTCATCAAGCCTGCATTTATTTGATCAAAAATACAGAAAAAAAAAATTAATATTGTTATATATTATTACAATTTAAAATAATTGTTTTTACATTTTTTATACTTTAAATTATCATTTATTTCTGTGATGCAAAGCTGAATTTTTAGGATCATTATCACATGATCCTTTAGAAATCATTCTAATATGATGATTCATTATCAAAGTTGGAAACAGTTCTGCTGCTTAATATTTTTTCAGAACATGTGATACTTTTTAGGATACTTTGATGAATAAAAAGTAAAAAAAAAAAAAAGAAAAAGAATAAAAAGTTTTAAAACATAAATATTTTTGTAATAACAATATACACTACTGGTCAGTAATTTGGGGTCAGTTTTTTTTTTTCTTTCTTTTTTTTTTAAATAAAATCAATACTTTTATTCACCAAGGATGTGTTAAATTGTTAAAAAGTGATAGTAAAGAAAATATATTATTAGAATATATATTATTAGAATGTTTTTTTTATTTTGAATAAATGCAGTTCTTTTTAACCTTTTATTCATCAAATATATTAGACAGCAGAACTGTTTTATACACTCATAATAAATCAGAATATTAGAATGATTTCTAAATGATCATGTGATAGACTGGATGTTACATGTGACACTGAAGGCTGGAGTAATGATGCTGAAAATTCAGCTTTGCATCACAGGAATAAATTTTTTTTTTTTTTTAAGTATATTCAAAAAGTTGTAATAATATTTCACAATATTACTGTTTTTTCTGTATTTTTGATCAAATAAATGCAGGCTTGATGAGCAGAAGAGACTTCTTTCAAAAACATTAAAAATAGTAATGTTTCCAAACTTTTGACCTGTACTGTACGTATGTCATCAATAACATTTTTGAATTTTGAATTAAAGGAATCAAGGAGAAGATCAGCCGAGTCTGGAGAAATGCTTAGTGTTAGAGATATAGCCTCCATAAATAGCACACTAGTGTTTTCGTTAATGCATCTCTTTCTGACAGAGACATATCTAGATTCATTGGTAGCAGAGATCAATACATCAAAGAAAATAAAGAAGTGATCAGATAGTGCTACGTCCTTAATAACAATGAATGAAATGTTTAGACCTCTACTAATGATTAAATCTAGAGTGTGTCCACGTTTGTGTGTGGGTCCATGCACATGCTGAATCAGGTCAAAAGTGTTTAAAAAAGTTTATAATTTCTTTTGCAGTTTTGTTTTCTGCATTATCTATGTGAATATTAAAATCCCCTGCAATAGCAAAACAGTCAAACTCTGAAGAAATCATTGACAGCATTTCAGTAAAATCTTCAACAAAGGCTGGAGAATATTTTAATTTATCATTAAATAATGATAAACAGAATACATGAACACCTTTAACACAATCCCTATATATTCAAAAGACAAGTACTGACCAAATGATACTTGCTTGCATTGATAGACATCTTTAAATAGAGCAGCTACACCTCCACCTCTTCTAACAGTCCTGCAGACACTCATGAAAGTAAAGTTAGGAGGGGCTGTTTCATTGAGGACTGTTGCACTGCAGCAGTCCTCAAAAGTTTAAAATTGCTAACTTGATGGCATTGCATTTGGTCTCAACAGCCATATTAGTTCGATGCATAACAGGCCGCAGATTAGACGAGTCAGCCGTATGGCTTGAGAAGGCCTTAGACTATCTATCACGATAAAACAGAAAAAGAGACTTCTCCCACAAAAACATATTACCAACCCAACAGTATTATATACGAGACCAGACCATCTCTCTGTCTCTCAAAAACATGACGATTTGTCAGGATTTTGTATTAATTCCATTGAGCAAAAGGCTGTTAGAAGATATGCAAGTCACAACAGTTTTACTGTTTGTAATGCTTTGAGCTGAATACAAGTAGCTCACATTGGCTTCTGGAACACACAAAAAATAACTACAGCGTTGTATCATGGGTTTACATTCAGATGCTCACAATAAACAGCAAATCAAAGTTTCTGACTGTACAAAGAACATGAATAATTAATGAGTATTTAATGAGGCAGTTTATGATTGGCTGTCTGTACCTGAACAACCTGCTGTAATACTCTAGTCCCACATCAAAAAGCTGTAGTGCTTGGTCTAGTCTTGGTCTCAAACAGAATTGTATAACCCAGGGTTAAACATGACAAAACTACAATCACAAAATTACAAATTTTTTACTTAAAAGTGGCCTTAAACTGAGGTTTAAACTCAGCATGAAATTAAAGGGGTCATATAATGCGATTTCAATTTTTCCTTTCTCTTTCAGTGTTACAAGCTCTTGGTGCATAAAGTAGATCTGTAAAGTTGCAAAGACTAAAGTCTCAAATCCAAAGAGATATTCGTTAAGGAAAAGTTAAGGAACAACCACACCCCCCCTAAAACGGATCATTCTACCACGGACCCACATCTCTACATCACTATGTGGGAAGATTTGCATAACACCGCCCAGATGTTCACGCAAAGAAAGAAGGCATAACGTTTATACGTTATATTTGTTGCCGCAGCTGGCATGTTGTGGAGTCATGGTGTGTTTCGTGGAAGTGAAACTTTGTTTGGCCTTCCAAAAGAGGACATGACTAGAAATCAGTGGTTAAGTTGTATTTCAACAGTGATCCAGAACAGTTTAACCCAAATATTCAGATGTGTGCTGCGCATTTTATGGAGGAAGAGGACTGTTTCCTGAACCAGTAGCCTGGCACAACAGCTGTTTCTATAAAGTTGGGCAGTTCAAACTTTGCAAGGACAGTCTGGTGTTTCTGACTCACAGCCTGTAGGTAAGTTTTTTATATTCAAATAATTTACCACTGATGATTCAAACATGAGTTTTGAGCAGTAGAGTAGGCTTGTTGTTTGTTGTTTCTCCAATCACAAATGCAGACATGGCTTTATGTTTACGCAGCGCGATATGCAACACAACGCGTAAAAAGGCAGTATAAGTCATTATAATCAGTAATTATGTCCCCACTGGATGCAACAAATGCCTCGTTTGTAATGGGTTTTACTTGTTTTGTCTCGTCTAGTGATGTCCGGATCGCGAACAAATCTTTCTATTTAACCGGATCTTCTTAATGAACCATTTGAACCAGTTCACCAAATCTATCTGAATCGTTTGAAATGGTTCGCGTCTCCAGTACACGCTAATCCACAAATAAACCAATATCCCGAGTTATTCAGTTACTCCAAACAGTACATGACTGAACTGTTAAAAGAGAACCGATGATGGGATGTGCACAACAGAGCAGCTGGACTGAGTCTCGTGCTGCTGGCCTGGGAGATGGCATAGTATGTTAAGGGGCGTAAGATTTCCGTCACATGCTTGAGGCATTAAGCCAATCACAACACAGTGAATAGCTGACCAATCAGAGCACACCTCGCTTTTCAGACCAATGAGCTTTGTAAAAATTTACGCATTTCAGAAGGCGGGGCATAGAGGAGAAAGTATAATGTACACTGAATGGGAAAATATAATGTGTTTTTTAACCTTAAACTGCATAAACACATTGTATTTCACCAAATACACAAAATAATGTTCTTTTTAGCAGCATCATATGACCCCTTTAACCTAACAACTTTTCTTCTCTACTGTGATGTATATCCATGAGAAACAGCTTATTAAACCACACAAAATGTTGGGTGGAACTTGAATTTGTCCATTGGGAATTGATTGGATTGTGGATGTAAATTGCAATCATTTCACCTGAGTGAGAGGATGCTGGAAAGGCCAGATAAAAACTCATATGGCCACTAGACAACCTTATTGCCCAGTGCAACATTTCATGAAAAATAAGAATAGTCAATTTTGATTTCATGGTCATTCAACATTAAATGTAATGAGGGACAGAAGAGTGTTGTGTGACAGTATATGAAAAAAGCTGCACACACACAGACAGAGAAGATCTGCTCTGGAAGGATATGACTTCTGGATAGAAACAGAGATGTAAAAGCCTGACGTTTGTTAAAGAGGAGGTTCTGGAAAGCATCCCAGCTCCTGACTGAGTGATATATGGAGAGAGGGAAACCACTCAATGAGAGCCAAAGAGAGAGAGACATCTTTGTTTTAGACAGTAAGCATTTATCTCTCTCAATCAACACACCTGCCTGTCTGTCTCTCAGTGTGTGTGTGTGTGTGTGTGAGTGAGAGAAATCTCCTGACTCAGTCTTTGAACATTTCGAGGTGCTGGAGGTGAGGAAACACACAGAGTTTCAAAGTGCCTGTTCAGCACACATGCCCTAAAAGCATTTGCAATACTGTATAACACAGTACTTCTCAACTGTTTTTTCTTCAAGAATCAAACTATGATGACATTACACTATTGCACTTTTCCTGATCATTGGTTTTTTTTTTTTTTTTTTTTTTTTTTTTTAAGTCATTATTTTTCAAGTCTTTTTGAAGTACCGCCATTTAAATAATTGCATTTTTATTATTTATATTTAGCTTTTTTCAACCTTGCTCTCCACAAACCTTATTGGCAAAATCTCTTTTAGTCATGGCCAACTTGAGAACCACTGTTGTTATACTTGGCAAAAAACAAAGAAAACACACTTAGATACATCACATCACAGCACAGACAACATCTGAAATGTCGACATCTCCTCTATCTGTAATACAAATGATAACACACTTGTGCACACAGCCTGCATCAAGCTTTCATTCTTGCCAATTTAATTCCACTAAATTTCCTGGTCTGTTTCTGTTTATGTTCTTGGCATAACGGTTAAAACCCCAGACAGATATCCAGTGTTTTTCCTCTGTCTGGGTCTGCAAAGAAAAACAAAAGCAAGGAAACACATCTGCAAGCTCCTCGCTCGGGTCTTGTCAGCGATTTTGACTTTGCTGTTAGATGAATAACTGAATAAAACAAGCTGTTTAATGGTAAAATGATTTATGACAAATCTTTCAAACACAGCTAGACACTGATAGCTGCATAAATATTGACCAATCATGGTTAAGAGAAACAATTTGTCCAATCATATTACTCTTCTCAGTGTAGAGTTTTCCCAAGGTTAATGAAAAACTGATCAAGTTGCAACCAATATTTCCTTTGTTTGACATTGAATGCATCATATATATTGAATCTGAATAAACATTCCCTCCTGAAGGCAGGAGATTTGGCACAACATCCTATGTTATTTGAGTATGACAGCAGTTTCTGCATACAGTATGTGGCTCATAAGCAGAAAGGGAAAGCACATTCAGTCAGCGAGATCGCATCATCCCCGAAATCTTGATTTAATTTCTATTGTCTGTCTAACACACTCACTCAGGCCTGTTTGACACTAGTTGCATTTTACACATCTAAAGATGATCAGAAGACAAGGGCAACTGTTCATTAAGAATGCATCTGCTACACAGGGACATAAAAACTAGAGTTCAAACTAATATTAGACGGGAAAGTCTACACCTTTAGTTTGGAGAGAGGGGAATCATATTTTCACTGGTTTCTGACTGGTGCGCTGTGTGACCTTCCATGTCTCAGTGAGGGTCTGGATGAGTGGGGAGTTAGAGTGGTTTAGCCCTAAGCTCTTTAGACAGAGATGGATGAGGAGTCAAACTCACAGGCACAAATATTCTGTTTACTGTTGCCTTGAGCAGGTGCTGGATATTACTTTGATACACACCGCTGTGCAATAAAAACTCCTGGCCCCATGCCTGATCTTGAGCAGGAAAAGAACATTTACATTTTTTCATTTCTCAGAGAGAGAGAGAAAGAAAGCGAGAGAGACTGAATTATATTTTACTTTCTAACAAACCACAGTTCTTCTTCACAGGAACAGTTTAAAAAAAAAAAATTAAAAAAAAAAAAAAAAAAAACTTTTATGTATATGTATGTGTCTTTCATGACTTTTTAGTTGACACCAAACACTACAGGTTTGTATCGTAATCAAACAAGTTTAAAATACTTACTCACATTCATAAACAATGACATCTGATAGCCAAGATATGTTAGATTAACAATGAATGACGATTAAAACTTTAGTCTGCTTTTCCTAATAGTCAGGATGTTTTCTGCTTGTCCAGTCAGGCCATTAGTTTTCTTTTTGTCTGCCAAAAATGTCACTGGCCCCAAGATATATATATATTTTTTTTTTTTTTAACCAACCAGTAAAACAAACAAACAGCTGTATTGTAAAACATAATTACATTATTAAATATTATTAACTAATTATATTAACTAAAAATGTTCTCTATTTTAAAAATATTTCCAAATGTAATTTATTGGCAAAACTATTACTCCAGCATCATTACTCCAGTCTTCAGTGTCACATGATCCTTCAGAAATCATTGTGATATGCTGATTTGCTGCTCAAGAAGCATTTCCTATTGTTATCAAAAAAAAAAAAAAAAAAAAAAAAATTGTGCTGCCAAAGTAAATACAACCTATGTTTGTGGAAATTGTGATACTTTTCAGGATTCATTGATGGATAGAAAGATAAACAGCAAATGAACAGATATATCTTTACTGGCACAATTGATCTATTTCATGCTGAACAAAAGTATTAGTTATTTTAAAAAAAAAAAAAAAAAAACAAAAGTATTAGTTTCTTTAAAAAAAAAAAAACTGTATTAGCAAAGCATAAAAATGGATGCACAAGATCGGTAAACATACACTTCATGGCATCACAGCACCTGCCCAAAAGGACAAATGAGAGTTCTGTCTACTGGCCTGTAACTCTCTCACACTGGCCCCGGGCTAGTGGGCCATATTTAATGCTGAACCCTGCACAAATCAATCACATTGCTTCAGAAGTCTTAGACTAGTCCAATTGACTTGTGTGTTATAATCCTATGGTACTTTTTAGACACTCATGCTCACTTTAAGGTTTTGAAGTACACTGTAGAAAAAAAAGCAGGGTGACCACTGACACAAGGGTGAGTCCATTTTTGGATGGACTATTCCTTTAAGATCAAACTTGTACTCTCCAGACCTGCACTGGTAATCCCTCTCATATGATTTATTTCCCACTGAATAAGAACAATTTCCTTAATTTCCAAAAGCATAAACTTGTCTTTCATCACAACTGCTTCAGATGGCATACTTATCACAAACTCTGCGTGAGACGGTTTGTGACTTGGATTCCTTTTTACGGCATATTAAAAATCATAAGACATTCAAATTTTCCAAACAAAGTGTTCCCTGGCTTTGGCAACAGAGGGTTTTTCCATTACTTGAGAAGGAAAGTTGGAGTGTTTGTTCTGGACCAAAGGCTGCTGTGGTATTGGGGTGTGGAGGGACCTGTGGTCTCTGTATTCAGGCCAAAGGAGAGGGAGAATAGGTTTCCCAGGGTGCTTTGCTCTTACGTTATGCTGCTGGCAAAAGACCTCATCTGCCTGACATACACACACACATACGCATGCAGAGTCTGATAATAGAAAGCAAGACTCTGCTACGGTGCTCAAGAGCTGAGGCTTTAAAGAGAAAGAAATCTCATGCTCCTTCTCTCCTCTCTTTCATCTGCACTTCACTGCAATTAAGGAGGAAGGAGAAGGAGGAACAAAGTGGCCACTCAGAGGAAGTGGATTCGACTAGTCTCATACATTCAGGAGAGAGAGAAGGGGAGAGAAACAGCATTTGAGGGAGAAAAAAGAGAGCTGGTGTCTAGGGTACTGTCCAAAAACCTGCCTGTTTGGGCATATCTTTGACCATATGGGTTTGAATATGTAAAAATTTACATCAAAAGTGACTGATTCGAGACTCTCTTCATAGGCATAAACTGCAAATGGCATACAATAGTAGTGGTACTCACAAAATCACACAAGAGACGCAACTCTCAATTGAGACCAATAAAATTAAACATTAGTCTTCAGCTGCTAAACATTAGTTTTTGGCTAGTTTTAAGTTGCTGAGCCAACAGTCAGATTCACTAATAAACGTCAAAACACACAACGCACAAAGCATTTATCATTAACAAACATTAACAAAATTTCACAGTTGAAAAGGTCCTATGTCAATATTGTATAGATGAAGCACAGTTCACACAGAAGTAACTTTCAAACCAAGCAGCTTTCTACTGGTAATTGCTGCAAATTTATGCGACTAACTTGAACCTAGGACTGGGAAAATAAATTGATGCATGTAATTGCTGCAAATTTATGCGACTAACTTGAACCTAGGACTGGGAAAATAAATTGATGCATCTGAAATTTTCCGAATGTATCGCGATTCCACTGGGATCGATCCTGAGTTTAGTGTACTCTGCTTGTTTCCAAATCCTTACACACACTTCGACCTAAAATAATCATTTATAAAATTTGAAAATCTTAAAGCGAATTACAAGGGTGTTCACAGTGGGCTGTGTTTACATTAATCTCGTGTCATAAAAGCCTACTGAGATGAGGTGAAATTAACGTTACATGACTCAGCCGAATGAACTAGCTAGATTAGAGCGCCATCTGCTGTTAAAAATTAAGCTCAGAATCGATTCCAGAGGAATCGCGATGCATTCTGAAAATCGCATCGATTTATCGTCCCAGCCCTACTTGAACCCAATGTGAAATCTGCATGGGGAAATCTTTTGCCTTAACGAAACATTCCCGCTTGTGTGGATTCCTATTGGAATGAATGGATTTCATTTTCGGTAAATGTGACTGGACATTTAGAATTTGGCCAAAATGAGGTCTAAAAATGAAGGAATCATATGTTGCTACCTAACATTTTTAAACAGGCTTTGTGGTGGATGCACTTATGATGTCTTAAGTTGCTGTCTAGGTGGGCAGCATACTAGGTTTTGGAAAAGAGTTAGTAAATATTAACATACATAGACTAAATACACACCAAAATATTCAGACAAATACAGCTTAAGATTCACTGGAACGTACCGGGTCAGATTTGGTTATTGCTGGGTGTGGCAAAACCACCGTAATGGACACAGGATCATATTGGCTACCATCCTATGCATTATTATAGAATTTTGGCACTGAATATGCGCAGGGAATCAAAACTTGTGAGGAGAAAACGTTCTGCTTATTGTGTTGGACTGTGTCCCGCATCTGGTGGCTGGATGCAGATTATTGCCTTGAGCTGCTTGGCCAGAGAGAGTTATGGGAGCTCTCGGAGCCGAAGGTGTAACACAATTTTGATGGGAATTGGATTCCGAGGCTAGGAATCACGTGTGGGTGGGACCACGGCTGCCAAGAGAGGCTGGGGCACAGAAAGAGGGAGGAATATGAGGAGTGATGGAGAGAGAGAGAGCACAACGTAAGAGAAAGCAGGAAGGAGAACGGGAACCCAGCGCCGAGAAGGTTTTAGGGAGATTAAAAGCCCAGAGCGAGGGGCTCTTAAGACCATCCGGCTAATTAAATATGTCAAAAAGCTCATAAAGACACATTGGGGCCTTTTCCCAGAGCCAAGCTTTACCAAACCCACCTAGTCAGCAAAGCCTTCACATCTTGTCAATAAACATTAGTCTGGGCATCAGTAAAACATCCACAAAATGGATTGGTTTATTAAACATATTACCAATCCCCTTTTTTACTACAGTCTCTCTACAGAAAAACTGCACATGCCAACGCCTGAAATTCACGCTACTGGGAAAATTCACACAACAAGACAAAAGCACAGACACATACATGGATAGATGGCGAAGAACAATTTTTTATATTGGCCCAGCCCTGTTTTTTCTACTGGCCCAGCCCTGCCACCACAGTGACGTATTCGTAAGTCCTATTGCTGTGTTCAATTCAACTTGGAAAGTCTGAATTTACAACTTATTACTTGGAAATTTGTAACAGAATATTACTAGATGTCAGACTTACAATTTGGAAGTTCAGGCATAAATCTGACTTTAAAATCTGACCTGGCAATAAAGACTGACTTAAAAAGAGCATGTGCAGTATTGTACACATACTCTATTCAAGACATTTTAAAACCTTTCATCATCTGGCACAAACATAATATAAACAACAAAAATATAACCCTTTGTGGGCAGTTTCTCAAGATATTTTTTCACGTTTTTTTAATATGTTAATTTAATAGTACATTTTAATACCATCACACCAAACAGATAAAACTCATCTACTCACTAGTCTGCTATTACAGTTAAGTTCATACTCATGATCTTGTAAATTATTCCAACTTTCCAACTTGCAGATTTTCAAAAATATGGTAATAGTTGTGTGTGGTTTAACAGCCTCTTTGTGTTTATAATCATGGTCTTGCTAAACTTTCTAACTCAAATTTTTATGGAAAATACTGAACTCACCTACTCATTAAGTTGTGTTCATTTGTGAAGTCAATGAAAACATTGGGTTTTTGGCGAGAGAACCAGGGTGATGTTTACTTCCGGGTTGGCCTACAAAACTTATGCCATTCTTGCAGCACTCCATGGATATACTGATAGCATATTATGTGCATTCCAGCATAAAAATTACTAACATTACTTTGAAAAAAAAAAAAAAAAAAAAAAAAAATTTTTACTCTCCAAATTATACTTGTTCATACCTGTTGTACCAAACTTAACAGTAACAATGATTTTCTGTAGCTCTCTTCTCTAAGCAGAGTTTTTCCAAGAACTAACCAGCATTCTAGACGTACCTCTATTATAGTTTAGTTATTTTTTTTCGATTCAGAATTAATCATTCAAACAGTACACGGTTTTTCTTTAGCAGATTTTAAAAGGAATACATTAATACTGGAAACAATGAAATGGGTGCAAAAACCATCTCCATTGATAATTGCACACCTGCAAAACAAATGCTAGCACTGCTCTCCTGTTTTGTGTCATCTTGCACACTTCAGACGATGGAACGTTTTACGGTCGGAAGCTGGAGATATTAAGTAGGAATGTCCCACATCCGATTTTGAATGGAACACAGGTTATAACTCCTCAACAGGGTCAGAGGTCACGTGTTCTCTGTGGGAGTCACATATGAGAGCGATACTCTCTCAAAAACATAGGATGTATGAGGACAGAGTGAGAAAAGAAAGACGAGAGCGGAAAGACCCCAGGCCCAATATCATCTCACTCATTTCACTGTCACCTGAACTGAGGGTCACATTATGGAGGAAGAGTGGGAGGGGGGTGTGGAGAAGAGCACAGTGGGATGAAGGGAGTACGCATCGGGACATAGTGAGCATCTGGGGGGAAACATGTTCCAGCATCTCATGGGCCACACACACGTTTTGTCCACTTACTGGGCTGCCTCAACAGTAAGTTAGCTAGTTGCCTACATAAAAAGCTTTTTTGGGCATAAGACCCACTCCTAGACAAGACTATGAGACCAAATAAAGCTGCCTAGAAAGGTAAACATGGTTTTGAGAAAGCCATAGAAGAGAAACCCACACATGCAATGAACCAATGTCAACACATTTTCATGACAAAATATAATAAAAAATAAATATTTTGTGAAAATGGCATGAAAAAAAAAAAAAAAAAAAAAACATCATATGCCCTCTTTTACAAGAAAGTACTATTTCAATATTTCTACTTCAAAAATGCATGTTTAATCCAATCCGTTACTTGTCTTACTCACAAAAGAAACTGTTTCAAAGCAAATTCTACACCAATTCTTTTTTCTTTCTTTTTTTCTTTCTTTTTTTCCAGTGTAGGCCAGAATCTGACATCCATTAAACAGTACACTAGAATAAACTAAATGTTAAACCACATCTTTCACTGGTTTGCATTAAGTTTCACTGTCATGGAGATCTCCTGGACAAAGACTGTAATGGATTTTCTTTAAAGGAGAGGCAGTGTTTGTGGAGTTTCACCATCATCCAAACCAAGCTTCAGGCAGTACACATGGTGGAGTGAAACAGTCAAGATGTAACATATGAAACCTTTTGGTCTCTTCCTATGCACATCACTCTCTCTGCTCTCTAGACCCACATGGCATGCATGCTCTCGACTGGGGTCTACACAGGGCCCTCAGGGGCCAATCCATCAGACAGAAGCACAAGCCTATCAGCAGGGCACTGGATTCAGTCCAGACCCAGCTGTTGGCATCAGTGTTTGAGTCCGCACTGATCCAAAGCAAGCGCGAGTGCATTCATTACCTGACTTCTGACAAAGCATATATGCTGCTTTCATCTACCATGGAGGGAGACAGATGCGACTCTGGGATAGGCCTCCTCACTCAGGTTACATTTTAATCACTAGTGCTAATTAGGGTTGGGAACTGATCTTTTTCTGAACAGTTCCTTTTATTTTTGGAACAAAATTATTTGACATTTATGACAATATGATATTGTTGAATGTCTGTTTGAATTCACTAATGTAAAAATAAATAAATAAAATACAAAATAACATTATAAAATAATGTAATAAAATGCTGAACCATACTTCTACTGATACTGCTGGGGTACACCAAAAATGCAAGAGTGTAATCTCTCTATGTGTGTGGGGGATTTATGCATACGTGTACATGCATATGGGCAGTATAAGCTCTTTTTGCACACCTGGAGTGAATGAAGATTGCTTAAATTAGGAGAAAAAAGCACAGCACTCTCTTTTTTCCACACACTTGTAAACATCGTAAAACCACACAACCACAGGGCATGCTATTCATTTCGAGTATTACCACAGGGCAGAGAGGCAGAAAGAGAGGGTCTCTTCTGTCCTGTGGCTAATAACTTTTGCTCTCAAGTTCTAACCACAATCCCCATTTAAAGCCAATACAGTCATCTGTGCAGTCAATCTAGCATCAGCACTGTTCACATTGCCGCTGCATGCTGCCAGCTATAGTGCTAACATAAAACTCTACACATTCAGAACCAACATTACATTAAAAATAAATCATAAATGAAACTCCAACACCCTAAAATTCCATCCAAACCACTAAAAGAGGGAGATAAAAAGACATGCTGGCTTTGGAGAGCCTGTATGGTTTACATTAGCCGACTAGTTTCTGTTTTCAACCCTGCTACCCCAGAACTGACTTGTAAACGTGTCCAAATAGAAATACAGGGGCAGGAAATTGGCAGAGATTTACAGTAATTATTGAGAGCTGGACTATAGGGGTTTGGGCCCTGTGACAAATATGATATGATGTTAAACTGAGGCAAGCGATAGTGGCAGAGGCTCGGGTAATCCACAGAAAAAGGATTTGAAGGGAGAGAGGCAAACGCCGACGAGCTAGCAGCAGCCTAGCACACAGTAATAGGTTTTCATTACATTGCAATCTCTTTTAAATAATCCTATTCATTTTTCATGAGGTCAATTTTTCCCAGCAGACGAGAGATAGAAAGCCAAATACGGCTCTCAGCAGGCTGTGATCCGTCATGTGATGATAGATTGCACAAGCTTAAAAAAAAGCTAGCTTTAAAACTGCTCATGTATTGTAGATACAAAAACAAACAGAAATAAAGACAAACATAAACTTCATATACTAGATGCACTCAGAGATTTGGATGCATCGAGTCAAAGGAAAGGATTTAGACATACAAAAGAAGAACAAAAGCAATTTGTGGCAAATCAATCAGAAAGGGGTGGAGGGATAATTATTTCATAATTGTCTTTTTCAAATGTGTGAAAGCTTATTGACTCAGCAGCAAATATAACTTAAAGATGCTGTGTGTTGGCTGGCACCAGCAATTCTGGGTTTGAAACAATGTGCTATTGTGTGGAAAAATTAGCTTATCCTTTGTCTTGACTACAATGATGCGCAGGGAGTTTTAGCCAATTGGCTTACATAAACCAATGTCATGTCCCACATAACTTGAGTTTTCGATTTATGAGTGAAATGTTCCTGCCTCTCAGAGACAAATAAGCTTAAATGGCATGAAAAATTACATTGTTGCAGAAGCATTAAGATACATTTACAATAAATACATAGCAATTAAAATGAATAAGATATGTCAAGTCATATTTATATATACAGTGCTTTTTACAGATGGTTTCAAAGCAGCTTCACATTAATAAAGAGGAAAGTAATTGTGCTGCTGTTCTAAAATCAATCAATTATAAAATGAATTGAGCTCTACAGAAGGCAATAGTGTCATTATTCATCTCAGTTTAGTTCAGTGTTGTTTCAACTGAGTTCAATAACTGCGCCAATGTTGCAAAGTTCATCAGTTATGAAACAAATTCAATTCAGCAATAAGCAGTTCAACAGAAGTCAATAGTGTCATTATTCAGCCATTGCTATGAGGTTGCTAAGGTGTTTTTAGTGGTTGTTAGCATGTTACTTTCACAGTTTCGGGGTAGTAACTGGGCCCATCTCTAAATTTTATGATATTCTGATCTCTATTTATGGCATTAGTCTTTAGGGTCAAAAAGACTGTTTGGACTAATTTTAATCAACCAGGTCACAACTGTAAGTCGAAGAAAAATTAAAAGGACAGTTCACACAAAAATTTAAATTCTGTCGTAATTTACTCACCATTCCAAATTTGCATTACTTTATTTGTTCTGTGAAACATAAAGGAAGAAATTTTGAAATTTTTGGGTTTAAAGGGATTCTCCACCCCAAAATGAAAATTTTGTCATTAATCACTTACCCCCATGTCGTTCCAAACCCGTAAAAGCTTAGTTCGTCTTCTGGACACAATTTAAGATATTTTGGATGAAAAAACCGGGAGGCTTGTGACTGTCTCATAGACTGCCAAATAACTTACAGTGTCAAGGTCCAGGAAAGTATGAAAAGCATCGCCAGAATAGCCCATCTTCCATCAGTGATTCAACCGTAATGTTATGAAGCAACGACAATACTTTTTCAGTGATTCAACCGTAATGTTATGAAGCAACGACAATACTTTTAGTATGTGAATGTCTCTCCACATCACCGTAGCGCCATTTTTGGAGTACATCCGCTGAATGCAAGATGCTTACACTCTTCTGAGTGAGCTGCGAAACAAGGATACGTTTTTTTATGTGTATTTACGCTTTGATTTGAACAAAAACAGCGCATATGTGTAGCACGGCTGACACAGAAGAGTGTAAGCTGCTTGCGTTCAGCGGACGTTCTCTATTGTTATAAAATTTTTATTGTTTGTGTTTTATTGTTCTATGTGTTTTCAAAATGGTGCTACGGACATTTTGTTCATGTACAAAAAGTATTCTCGTCACTCATAACGTTATGGTTAAACCACCGATGGCAGATGGACCATTCTGACGATGCTTTTCATACTTTTCTGGACCTTGACAGCGTTACTTACTTGGGCAGTCTATGGGACAGTCTCAAGCCTCCCGGTTTTCATCCAAAACATCTTAAATTGTGTTCTGAAGACGAACTAAGCTTTTTAAGGGTTTGAAATGACATGGGGGTTAGTGATTAATGATACAATTTTCATTTTGGGGTGGAGTATCCCTTTAAATATCATTCATGTCCGTGGGACGATTTATGCTAAGTGTGATTGTAGTCCAATTAAATTTTAGTAGATGGAGTTACCGAGCTCAACAGCAGAAAGAAATGTCCTGCCTTAGCAAATACCACTGATGGAGTATGAAGGTGAAAATAAAGACTTTCTGTCGTATAACCAAAGTGTATATAAAACAAGCAAAAAGACCTGAATTATGACTGAGAACTGAAAAACATTCATGTCCTGCTAATGACACGCACACTCACAACAAACCAATTGTAGATTGTACAATGTCTATCTCTTATAAACATTTTCCTGTTTTTCTATTCAGCTCATTCCTAAAACACAATGTGGATAAAGGTGGTTTTCCCCACATTACAAATCTAATTCTGATTCCACACAGAGGGGTAGAACAATACAAAATAGGTCAATGAATAATGCTTCTCTAAAAAGACTCACGCTCATCGAACAAATGTATTCCTAGTCTGCCGGTGAGAACAAAAGCTCAGGAGAATAACACATTTTGGCCTTGGACCTCCACACGAAGATGAAAGACAAGCATTTAGGACAGTTTCTGATCAAAAGAAGCCAGGAATAAAGGACTCTGAGTGCAAGTATTCATCATGAAGTGCGATTGTATGAGCACATGGGGATGAAGCATTTTCTCTGGAGAGGCTGGTATTAGGTTTATGCGAGAAACGCAATTATGCTAGTACCTATTTTATTGTACACAGTTCACTCAGCGGATGTTCAGACTGAGCTATTTCTTTGTGTTTTTTGTCTTGAATGATAAAATATATTAGCATTTAAGTAACAGTGTTGGGAATCAGCAAATGATTCCCTGATTTGATTCAGATTAAGAAGTTGTTGATCAAATTTTAAGTTGTTATAACTAATTGCAGCAATATCTTTTTACAGTGTATCATTCTGCTGAAGTAAAAATGTGTTAAAATTCAAAACTTAAAATTGTTCAGTCTAATATGACCACCGGAGGGTTAACTGCTTTATCATAAACATTTACATTCCAGTAATCATGAGAACCTTTTAAAAGTAGAACAGGTTTCATGAAGAAACTATATTCATGAGTAACTTTTCCGGATCAGTTTTAAGATAGTAAGTGGCTCACATGGGCGTCACTTTGTTTTAAAAAATGGTGAGGACAGTTTAGGAGTTTACAAACATGCTGACGTCACAAAAAAAGGCTTGGCTCATGAATATCAATTAGATTTTGCACATAATTTAACACAATCTCTTAAAATCTTCTTCTGTATCATATACACCCCTGCTGCAAGCTAATTTTATAAAGTGGTGGGGACAAAATTGGCCATGGCCAATGACCACTATAATGACCACCTATGGTTCAAGATGAGAGTTGAGATGAGGTCAGAGAGATAAAAACTAGCTAAAAAGGTTGTTCTGAATGAGAAAGTCCTTTGCCGTGTGTCTATTCGGTGAAAAATCAGTAACACACACTCTTACGACAATAAAAGCCAATCAATTGTTGGCATAGTCGACTGCCACCACCGAAACATTACTTTGTGAGAACCAAATATGGAAAACTAATGAAGTGTAATTGAAATTCTGCTGCATCCAGCGTTTTAAGAGAGTGAAATAATTCTCATTCAGTGTGTTATGGAAAAAAGCAGAGCTAATAGGGCCATCCTTAGCTAATGTGTGGAAATGTGCTGCACTGTTCAATTGTCATGGTGAGCGTTCAATTTTTAGAGCCGTCGCACCCATCAAGCCCTGCACAGAAAATGACTTGCAAAAGCTGCCATCTCATTTCTGTTTTAGTGATCCCTCCATTCCTCAGAGGCAGTCATCCAGTGGACCCACTTCCTTGCTCACAATGTCTCTCTCTTCTCATCTGCACCTCCAGCACCTCTATAATCTCCTCTCTCACTCTCATTACTCCTTTTCTTTCCTGTCTCCGTCCTGAGGGAGTAAAGGTGGGAGAAGTCTGTCATCGTTCTCCCCGGCGGCTCTCTGTGAAAAAAAAATCTCCTTGCTAAGACACTAACTGATGGACTCCCTTAAACTGCTCTGTGGAGTGCTGCAGAGGCCCCGTCTGAACATTTGCTGCAGGTATATGGGTATCGTAAACCTAGTCTCTCATCTTTTTTTTTCTTTATTGCAGGCAGAGCTGAGAGAAGAATAAAGGGTAGGACATGATCAGAGAATTATATAAGACGTCTGAATAGAAGTTAACAAAAAACCATGGAACTTGATGTACACATGAGCACATATTTGGTTAGGTCTTATTTCTAAATAAATAAAATAAAATATAACATACATATTATATATATATATATATATATATATATATATATATATATATATATATATATATATATTAGTTAAATTAATTAGTTAAAATAAAATAAAATAAAAAATGATATGAAAACATTACATATAAAAAACTAAAAATAGAATAGAATAAAAATACTTATTTCTTATTAAAATCAAATGTTCTGCATTACCGTAATCACGATTTTCATGAAAAAAAATACTTGTCTCTTTATGTAAGTGTGCATACATATACATATATGCACCTCTCTCTCTACACACAAATATATATTTAAATATAAATGTATATACATATACATTCTTCTAATTCTATCTTTTTTATTTTCCAATTAATTTGTTCTTAAGTGGTTTTATGAAATCCATCCAACTGCTCAGCTATTCCAACACAGTTATTGAATTTTCAATAGATGATGGTACGATTTACTTTTAAACCCCCATCAACAGTAACAAAACAACACTGGTGTACTTCCTGCGCTCTTCATTAATAAAGTTACACAATAATCAAAACAAAGCCATTACAGCAGCTGTAAACCTAAATCTACCGTACAGGTTTATATCCTCACAGCTATTAATGCCTCTGAGAGGATCCAAAGAGAAGGCCAGTGGCATAATTCACTCGATTTTTTTCCTTTTAATGTGCATACACCCAGGTAAATGAGCGTACACCAAAAACATTTCAATTAAAAAACTATTCAAACTTTCTATTATTCATGAACTAAAGGGGTCTCTCTTTATTGGTTATGTATTATTAATATCCTAGCGCTTGTATCAAAGACGATCCAATTTCATAACCAGCACTTGGAACCAAATTACAGTGGGGTTTTTATTCATGGTTGAATTGGACCGCGGGGCTCGCTCAGGCTGGCCATTGTGCCACCCACCATAGCTACAGTCACCACGGTCACCAGAGAGCAGCCCCCGTCTGCCCCCATCATACTGAGCTCTTTAATACTTTCACTATTGTTTTTATAAAAAGCCATCATGTGACACAGATTTGGTCTGTAGCTGTGGCTGATGTATCAGATACAGAGCGCAGCTGATTAGATTTTCAAGGTAATGTTGGAACACGAGAGATTAATTGCGTTACAGTGAGGAGGAGCATTGATTCATCCCCCAGCATGCACTTAGACCAGTCAGCCCACATTTCACATTGAAGAGACTGCTAGAACATGGATGGTTTCCACTCCTCTTAATTTGACATATTTTGAATATATACTATATGAGATCCACTCACAGGCAGATGCATTATGCAATTAGATTTGTGTCAAAAATATAGAATGAAAGTAATATATACACCACTGTTCAAAAGCTTGGGGTCATTAAGATTTATTATTATTATAATTACTTTATAATAATTACTAATTTTATTTATATATATTATTTTTTTGGAAAGGAGTCTCTTTTAAAAATCAAAAACATTAATACTGTGAATTTTTTTTTACCATTTAAAATATCTGTTTCTATTTGAAATATTAAAATATTTGTTTCTATTTCTATCTGTTTTCTATTCTATATATTAAAATGTAATTTATTCCAATTTTCAGAAACCATTACTCCAGTCTCCAGTGTCACATGATCCTTCAGAAATCATTCATGTGCACAGAATGTGCTGATTCAGTGCTTAAAAACATTTTTTTTAATATCATCAATTTTGATATAGTTAAGTTCCTTAATATTTTTGTGGAAACGTGATGCACTTTTTTTTTTGTCAGAATTCTTTGATGAAAAGAAATTTCAAAATAACAGCAATAATTTAAAAGATAAATCTTCTGTAACATTATGAAATTATTTTCTGTCACTTTTGATCAATTTAATGTGTCCTTGCTGAAGTTTAAAAAAATAAAGATACAAAAAACATAATTAAAAAATATAAATATACTGACCCCAAACATTTAAAAGGTACTGTGTAAATTAGCAAATCTCTTCACTTTGCTATGTTTGCTCAAAATTTTATACTTACATTTATGCATTTAGCAGATGCTTTTATCCAAAGCGACTTACAGTGCATTCAGGCTATACTTTTTTTTTTTAAACCAGTATGTGTGTTCCCTGGGAATTGAACCCACATCCTTTTGCGCTGCTAACGCAATGCTCTACCATTAAGCCACAGGAACCAGGAACTTCTTTTCCATTTCTATTTATGGGACAGCACATAGAGAAAGGCAGTCAGAGAAATCACACAATAATGTGGATGTCAGCCAGCAGCTATATCACCCTGCAGCCCAAGACTGGTTGCCCACTGAAGCTAAGCAGGGTCGAGCCTGGTCCGTACCTGGATGGGAGACCTCCTGGGAAAAACTAGGTTGCTGCTGGAAGAGGTGCTAGTGAGGCCAGGAGTGGGTGCTCACCCTGTGGTCTGAGTGTGTCCTAGCACCGTCCTTTGGATGAGACGTTAAACCGAGGTCGTGACTCTCTGTGGTCATTAAAAAAATCCCAGGATGTATTTAGAAAAGAGTAGAGGTGCGACTTCGGTATCCTGGCCTAATGCCCCTTGGCATCTGACCATCATGGCCTTCTAACAATCCCCATATCTGCTGATTGGCTTCATCACTCTGTCTCCTCTCCACCAGTAAGCTGGTGTGTGGTGGGCGTTCTGGCGCACTGTGGCCGCCGTCGCATCATCCAGGTGGATGTTGCAAACTGGTGGTGGATGATGAGGAGATCCCCCCTCACAATGTAAAGTGCTTTGAGTGCCTAAAAAAGCGCTATATAAATGTAATGAATTATTATTATTATTATTATTATTATGTCTTACCTAGATCCATGCTCTTAGATGACTTCACATGATTCTGCTCGGTATGACCCTGCTGAACTCCGTCTGTCAAAGAAGTGTCAGCTGAATGAAGACCTAAACTCAGACTGGATACACACATACACATCTCCTCAGTATCTTAAGTAAGTCCGCAGTAAGTCACTGAACTTGCTGTTTAAAACAACATATAGTGATTGCATGACTACTTGTTTACTAGTCTGATGAAAATGAAGCACCATAAAATACTCATGTTCCACTTGCTCATTCATTGAAACTTTATTATGTTCAGGATGGTTTTAAAAGATTTCTGGCTTGTAAACCCTACAAATTCACACACCTCAAGCCATTTATCTGTCATTTTCAATACAAAACTAATATCACACAATGTGGCTACACTGGGATACAGTTTGCGGATAGAGGAATTGTCCTCCTGATTTTGCCAAGTATAGACAAAGACAAAGATAATGTGACGAACTGGGTTTTTAAATGAACTAAACTAGCCGGTGCACACCCTACATGGAAAAGAGAGACATGTTTGTCAATTTCGGTCCGAGGCAAATCCATGTTACCTCTGCTGGAGCTCCAGGCTGTCCTGTCTATGAGGATTAGCAGCAAAGCCTTCATCATCCCCCTCTTCAACGTGACCGTATCCCCCATTTGAAACTGTGAGAGAACGGGGAAACCAAGAGAGGGAAAAGGAATCATTAGAGCTCTGTGGTAATATTATGCGGGCTCATTTAAGAGGGGTCTGCTGGGGTCAGGCCAACGGTGGAGAGAGGTTACAGTCTGGCTCGAGCACTGAGACAGACAGACAGAGATGGAGACCATTATCAGCTCCAACACACTGCAATCTCCACTCGCCTTTAATGATCTTTCACTCCTATGATAATGGGACTGAGGCTTCGGATTGACTTGATTTTTTCCTCCTCTAAGCTCGGTTAAGGTTGTAAGAGAGTGTGTATGTGTCTGTCTGGCAGAGATTGTCTCTCTATAACTAAACATATGTAAATTATCACTATCATGGCTTAATTAGTCCTATTATTCATCTATATCCTTAATGAGTAATGTTTATTGTAACTCAGTTTATTACTATTCATTTGTTAATCAGTTCATTACTATTTTTTTGCTATTTTAACATTGTAGTACAGTGCAGACCACACAAAAAAAATTATGCATACACACATACTCACGCACGCACACACGTTACCGTTCAGTATATTCTAAAATGTAATTTATTTCTGTGATGTAAAGCTGAGCTTTCAGCATCATTACTACAGTCTTACAGGTCACACGATCCTTCAGAAATCATTCTAATATACAGATTTTGCTGAAACTTTTCTTATAATTTTTGAATAGTGTTGTGGTAATTTTTTTTTTTTTTGTATGCTGTTGTGGTGCTTAATATTTTTGCAGAAAAACAGAAAAGTTCAAAAGAATGACATTTATTTGAAATATACTTTTTTTCTAACACTCCTTCTAATCCTTGCTGAATTCAATTAATTTAACACTTTAATTAATAAATGTTACACTTTAATTTTAAATTAATTAAAAAAATACATAGCCCAATTTTTACTGTATGTACAGTAAATTGAAAAAGTGAGTTATAGAGTGATTGTTAGTGAATATTTGTTTGTGTGATATATACAGTATACTGTGTTAGCAGGTTAAAAAGGATGAAACCAACAGAACGTGAAGTGAGGAGATGAATGAAACAGGATGCGCAGTTAGCAGGATGATGCAGTGACTGTGTACTCGGTTCATGTCTCATTTGCCTAAAGAGACTGCACACTACTGCTGCCTGGCTCTCGCTAGGAAGCACAGAAGACATAAACCACCTGCTGCAGAAACAAAGACACAACGAGCTGTTTCTGAGTGTGTTTATGTAACTCAAAGCCAGTTCATGAGCATCTACCCAGAATTCTCCTTTATTATTTACTTGATGTTTTCAGCTACTGTATCTGGAGCATCACATGACAAATATCTCATTAATGTCTGTTAGGCCAAATAGTGCAGAACCAAAACAAAGGCCCGAGTTCTTTGTCTGACACACAACACTGTACAACTGAAAAAACAAACGCCTCAGATTCCAAGACACTTAGCGAACGCATTTAGCAAACAACCTACAGTATGAGCAGACACTCATCAACAGTTCCAGATGTATATACTAAACCCTTGTAATCATTTCCTAAACCATTTCCTTTATTAGAGTCAACTGCATATGACAGCTGCTACAGTATCTGGTGGCTGAGGAAAAAATAAATAAAACGAATAAACTAGAAAATAATATATATAAAAAAAATAAGAAATAAAAAAATAGAAAGAATATTTAAAAATATTTTAGTTTGATATTAGATTGTTTTGCACATATTTAATATAAGATTGTCACAAAAAAAAAAAAAAAAAAAAAAAAAAAAAAAAAACATAAGGTAGCTTATACAATATCCGTTGGCTGTAAATGTAAGATACATTTAAATATTTATATATATATATATATATATATATATATATATATATATATATATATATATATATATATATATATATATATATATAATTAATCACACACAAATTATACTCTGAACAGTGAACAGTTCTGCTGTGGCTTTGTTTGGAACTGACTTTCGTCTGTAAAATGGACCAAAACAGACAATATTGACAATACTGTTTCTAAAATGTAACACAATATTGGTTTTCTGTTTATTAAACTAACCGTATAAAATCACAATTACATATGTAATCGTGGAGATATTTGAGAAAAACAGCACTCTTGTTCGTGTGATAATGCTAAACTATTTCATATGTGAAGAAAAAAAAAACAGTGGCATTTTTGCCCTCATATCTAGAATTTTAGGTGCATAAAAAAGTATTCTAATAGGCTACATCATCACACAGTCATCATGTTCATCAGCAACCATATGCATACATAGTCTACAGTTCAATGCATAGGCACACTTGTTTGCTCTACAAAACTGGATGATGTCACGTGAACTTAGCTTGGTGGGGGGAGTTCAATAAAATACAAAAACATAACATTTAAACTTCTTCCTGTGGGTTGCTGGGATATGGATAGCAAGTTGTTCTCTGTCTTCTTGATGGAGTGTCTGTGTTTTGTGGCGGACTGGAGCTGGATATCGGGCCTGACAATCACATAGATCAGTGCGCCCCACCCAGCAGAACTTCATCATTACTCATCAGACTGCACTGGGATGACTGCTTATTAGTATTATATATCTCATCTGTTTGTGTGCTGCACAACTGCCATAATACATCAAGCACACAGACGCACACACATGAACATACACACACTTGAGAGATGAACTGATGTTGGAGTGAATGAAAAAATGTATGGTGTGTTGCATACAAATGCACGTAGACATATTCACAGCCACACACACTCACAATTATTTATCTGCTAAAGTGTGGCGTATTCGAAATGAAATAAGTTGTTCCTTCAGAAGATGATGGATCAATGGCTCTTCCAGCTAAAAAAAGGGTTATTAATCCTAAACGGTGTGTGCTACTCGACCTCTCGCCTGCACTAGCAAAACACCTCCTTATGAAAAACATTAACTGAAATAAAAGCCAAGTTTCTCTCCAAGAGGGCTGGGTATGAATCTATTACCACAGACACTGGACAGATATATTATTTCACATCTGTTTGCAATATTCATAATGACAGTGAGCGGAACAGGGGAGGTTTGGCTGCATGAGTATTGCTATGAGAACATAAGGCATTTCCTGTAATGAAAATATTGTATTACACACACAAACACTATATATTGTAGAAAAAAAGAATGGGAGAAATTGCAACGCTCAGTATGGCAGGTGTGGGAATTGAAGTCCCATCTTTGAGTTAAAAGACCAACTGCTTTGGCAAAGTCAAATTACTCTAATTACTCTAGTCTAAATTACTCTACAACAGTGATCATTTTGACATCAAATTTTGATTTAGTTTTAGCCTTTTGACAAAAATGGCATTTTAGTTTTAGTCATATTTTACTCATCTGGATTGTTTTAGTTTTAGTCTGTAGACTAAACTCTAATGGCTAATGCAGTGTAATGCATTTATTAAGCATTTCCCTCAAATTTCCCAACCATTTGAGATCATTCTGTGTGTATTTCTCCATTCACGAGATAAGATGTGAAATAGTCGATGTTCAGCAAGTGTATGCTAGCTTGTGTCCAACTGGATCGATCAGTACAGCTCAAATGTGAACATCTAACCCCCCAACAAACCAGGAGATTCGTCCTGACTGGATCTCTTCCTAAATAGTCATTTTTTTCTCGTTTTTATTAACTGACAAAAAATATCATTAGATTTTCATCACAGTTTTTGTCACACATATTTTGTAATAGTCTCATTTTCGTCTGTGAAAAAAATGAAATTAACATCGCTCTACAATAAGATGGACGTAATACTAAAGAAAAATACAGTTTTTTTTTCGCATGATTTCAGCTATGATAAAAATCTACATTTATGATGCGACTGCGTCTCCAAGACCTCTGGAAAACAAGAAATGCATTTTTACATACATTCTAAATCAAAAACATCTTAAAGACATTTTTTAAATGTATATTTAAAATCTGACAGGAAACATCTTAGAGATGTATTTCAGATGAGCAAATGCTCTAAAAAAATATATGTTCCAGATGAAAACACACACACATCAAACAAACGTCTCTGCTATACATGTGTGCTATTAGGGATGTTCAGGAAAAATAATGCTGACAGATTTAGATATTTCAATATTTTCCTATTCAAGCTAGAGTCTTTCATTATTCAGATAGATAGGAGCTGGACTACTGTAGCATGACTAGAAATAACTGCCTAGAAACTTAGTCAAGATGGCCGCTGAGTGAAATGCTCTTCAAGACTTTGACAGATGCCACCACAAATAGCTAGTTTTAACAGAAAGCATGCTAGGAACTAGAGATAAGTGAACCTTTTCAGAAGTTCTTTGAGTTTTTGGAGCTGTGGTCTTGTGGCTAGCACATATGCACTAACACATTTAGCTGCCAATGCATTCCAATTCAACAAGCAACATATCCTCTTCCAATCTCTTATTTCTTGTTTTCTTTCTGCTTTGCTCTCAATACAAATAACGGTTGCACTTTATTTTACAGTACGTGTACTTACATGTACTTATAGTGTACTTACAGTTTATTTATCTAAGAAAGTTCTGGTAATACAAGGTAACTACATGGGGTAGGGTTAGGTTTAGGGGTAGGTTTAGGGTTAGTACCTAGTTATTTACATAGTTATTGTAATTACTATAATAAGTACATAGTATGTACATGAGGAACAGGACTGTAAAATAAAGTGCTACCCAAATAACTTTAAAACAAGTATCATGGATAGTCTTGGGCATGTACCACAATAATACCATGTTTTTGTAAATGCACTATGGAATACCATGGTATTTTTTTTTTTTTTAATATTATGTAAATACTATGATGTATGAATATGACAATCATTCACTACCATGGTCAGGGGCGGACTGGCCATCGGGAGCACCGGGACATTTCCCGGTGGCCTGATGGTCATTCTGGCCTGCCGGCTGCCGCTGTGCAGTCGATCAGGCTGATGTGCAATAGGCTGGTATGCAACTGCAAATTAATTGACGGATTTATGAATCTACGAATCATCAAGCGATCGCTGAGTGAAAATGTCACCACCACATGACCCAACATCAGCGAAGCACTGCCTAATTGGCTATATCCAGAGGCAGGCTTCATCTTAGAAAACCGTGCAAAAAATGGAGTGTAAAAGCAAAGGCGGAGCATAGAGGGAACATATAAAAAGGAGAAAAGCCCTGGCCACAGGCGCAGCAAGTTGATGCAAAATCCCAGCCATGTTTGCCAGTAAGGTAGCAGGTCGGTCAGAATTACATTTACATTTCACTAGGGGTGGGACGGTTCACTGAAAAAATCGAACTGTTCAGTTCTCCACACACGGTTCGACTCGCGCTGGAACCGCTGTTCAACTTAAATCTGAGAAAGCATCTGTAATATGGTTTACTATAAAATAACACGTAAAACAAACAGGGTTCAGTTAATATATGTTTCTGTTGATGGATGAACATTCTGGCTTCCCAGACATTACAACAACAGCGATGAAAAATCAAAACAAACAAACAAACAACAAACAAAAAAAAAAAACCCTGTGGCCAAACCATTTACTCTTGTTCAATACGAATACGAACACGTATCAGTGCATTCTTTTAAAGTGACAGTCTTTATATTAATTGAACAGCAACAACAAAGAAATCACTCACTGCTCTTGATTGAAAAGCTTTTGTAACGTTAATAAAGAATAATCTTTGATTTATAGTCCAAAATGCAATGCTGTTTTACATTTGATTAACTTTATTCAATTTCTGTACCTAAAAAATAATGCTATACCTACCTGAAAGTCAGTTTATTTAAGTATTTTATTGTATTTATCTGTGCTGTTGCTTGTAGTTAGAATATTCTTAATAATATGATAAAATATATATTTTTGTATAGTTTTTCCATAAACATAGCACTTACAACGGTACCGAAACAGTGATTCTAAAACCGTGAAACAAACGAACCGTGAAAAAGCTGAACTGTTCTACCCCTTATATTTACGTAATCATTTGGCAGATGGATGCTTTCATCCAAAGTGTCTTACAATCGATTAAAACTATTCTAAAAAAATATTACAAATATATATAATGAAGTTTTAAAAGAGCATCTTAATGACAAACTAGCACACTGTTTTACATATGGGGATACAGTATTTTTTTTAGTGCCAGATTTGACCAGAAATTTTGATTTTCCATATAGCCTACAATATGTTGCCTAGTCTACAATGTTTATTTATTTATTTTGAAGGTGTCGAAGGAAGCAACAGTGCTCCTGCTGTTGAACAAGAGGGGGTGGACAGTTCAGCTTTTGAGTCAGAGCAGGAACCTTCCGGTAAAGTTTAAGCTATAAGCAAAACTAAACATGCTGACTATACTCTTAGAACAATATGTGCTTTTATGATTTATAAGATCATCAGTAGGAGGACTGTGATCATGGGGACATACAATTGATGGCTGCACAATTAATATAGATTATTGAAAGTGCTTATTTCATATTGCAGAGAAACTAGATGTGCAGAGTGAGAGAGAGAGGGATTCAGGGAAAGATGATATAGATGGTGTATTCCTAGTGAGTTTTTGAGGGTTTATTTATTTATCCATTCATATTATGTATGGTAGTCTACCTGTTACATCAACTAACAGGGTTAGCCTACAAGTTAGCAGTCTGGTGGACACATGCATTGGGTGGTGGTGACTGCACCAACAGAGGTGGCCTGGGGTGTAGTCAAATTCCCGGCCTGATTTACTGTCCCAGTCCGCCACTGATTGGGTGGTGGTGACTGCACCAACAGAGGTGGCCTGGGGTTTGGATTCAACACTGTATCATGGTACCACAGTGCTTTTTGTAATCGATAGCAAAAAAAAAAACAAAAAAAACATTCCTTACATGAAGCAAGTTACACTCCACAGAACTCAATTCATCTTGTCATGAAGTCGTTAGAGGGCAGAGAAAAGCTCATCCCACACCAGAGATGGACAGAGTTCAGAAACCGTAATATTCATTCCATCCCACACTCCCGCCCTCTCCTCAGCTCCCGGCCCACTGTTACCCAGGGTTATAATTAGAGTGATTCTCCCGAGGAGCACCACTTTAAAAACAAACACAATACACATACATATGTACGAAATCATTAGCTATTATTTACAGCTCAAACAACTACCAGTAAATTACTTCCCTTGGCCCAAATGGCTATGCCATGCTAAAAAATTCAGCACTCTCTTGATGAGGGCATTATGCATTTTAAATTGTTTGCTATGCTACGTTACGAGCGGACAGCATTACTGTTGCGCCTGTGGAAACATGCCCTAGATAAAGCTCACATCAACTTAATGATTCAAGGTCAGGGTGAAAGAAACCAACACAAACACGCAATCACAACATGAGTGGAAGGCTTGGTTTGCTTTTTTTCTGCCTTCGTTGCTGTCATACTACCTTTGCATATGAGAAAACTGTACCTAGAACCATTTCCAGTCAGAGAGAGAGAAAAATATATATA
The DNA here is from genome assembly GCF_018340385.1 of Cyprinus carpio. NCBI lineage: Eukaryota > Metazoa > Chordata > Actinopteri > Cypriniformes > Cyprinidae > Cyprinus > Cyprinus carpio. The sequence goes on along the minus strand of NC_056580.1, from coordinate 9,769,202 downwards.
TTTTTGAACTGCATATATTTATGAGCGTCAGAGCATCTGTCTATCAAGGAAATAAAACACCGGGGAGAAGCATGAGGTGTCAGGGAGGGGAGATATGAAGCTGATGTGGCTGATATTGGACTATATGTTTCCTAGCATTATGCACTCTGGGAATCCCAATGAGTACAGTGTGTGCGGAACGCACTCCTCAAGAAAAGCTGCAGACACGTGAAGCAGGCAGCTCCATTTTAAGCCCCAATCTCTTTCTGTCTGTCTCTAGTTGTGTTGAAATCCTGGAGGAGGAGTGTTACTCTTTCATGTTCGGTTAAAGGGATGGTCCACACGACAGGCTATGCACACAGGCATTTCACATGAAAAGAATTGCAAATGTGCTCCAATTCTCAGACGAGTTAAACTTCCAGTTTCTAATACAGCTGTGATAAAAGAGTCTTTCTAGGCATGAAAGAGAGACGAAAAAAGATAGCACATGTATGACAAGCACACTGTATCGATAGTGGCAGACATTCACGTACAAACATATTTCCAGTATGGCACATGGACAGAAAACTGTTACAAAACATAGCAGCATTTAAAAGGTCTCAATATAGTATATTGGTCTCTATGAGGCAATTATAGTTGTTTAAGTGTGTTGAGTTTTTTTGTTTACATTTATTTGTGTATTTTGAGCGTTATTTTTTAATTTACCGCGTTTTATGTTCAGGCGGCCGTCGCCATCTTGGCAGTGCGTCACCGAGCATCATTCCTGGATAATCGAAAATGGGCAAAAACGGCGGTAGCTGGTTGCTGAAACCGCACCCACCTAGCTCGACAGCAGTGTCAGCAGTGGGAATCTACCTGTCACTCAAGTGGCCATGCTCTTAATTATGCAGAACTTTAAGGCTTAATATATTTTAATCGGATGAGTTATAAAAAAAATACCCCCCTCACAGTTGTCATGAAGGGTAAAAGGCTTAAATAGACCAAAATGTTGCAAACATGTTTTTTCTGTTGTAAAGTTGGGCATTTTAACATGGGGAGTCTATGGGATTGACTCCCTTTTGCCGCAAGCCTCTGGCGGCAAGTTGACGAATGACAGTTTAAGTTACTTCCTTGTTGGCCTCACGAGAGAGAGAGCGGGAGGTTGCCGCTTGAGCAAGACCATTCCACACCGCAAAAAAATGACCGTGAATTTAACGGTAAAAGACTGTAAAAATGCTACAGTAGAACCCTGTTAAATGGTTAACGGTGAATTTCCCCTCCTATATACAGTGAAAAACTGTATTGGACATTACATGTAAATTTACGGGAGTATACCGTTTTTGGAAGTGAAAAAGGCCGTATAATTTAAAGTGAATAACCGTGATTAAAATGAATTCCCAGATTTCTTGCATTAGATTTCAAATTTGATGTTTTTTTGTTGTTGAAATAACTATGTTTCTTCTTAGTTTTTTGTTGTTGCAACTAGTTACACCTACGGTTGTTAAATTCATGTTTATTGCATTATTTCAGTTTCATGCGTGTTACCATGATGGTGTTTAGTGTATGTGTGAATGACACTGTGCACCTTCTATATATGTTTGTATTTAAAAGCTGCTTGTGATAGGCTTTGGTTCATCATGTGACTTTCTCATCACAACCTGCTTTTGGTGGTTATCAGTGTATTACAAAGGACCAAAACAGATTTCAGTCCTTCAATAGGTTGGTATATTAACATCACGTCAGTTCATGAAATTACGGTATTTTACTGTAAATTTGAGTTAAAACTGTAAAACCTAAAATGTTGCTACCATATTTTTTTTATGGTAAAATTCCGGCAACCACACAGCTGCTGTTTTTTTACTGTAAATTTTACTGATTTTTTTTTTTTATTTTTACAGTGCATGTGAAAAAAAACTGATTTTAAATACTATCATTAATATTAAGGATGCACTGATAAGACTGATAATTATTTTTTGTGTGTTTGCTAACCGATTAATGAACAATAATATTAAAATTCTGTATTATTTTTGTCTGAACAGATAAAAAAAAAAAAAACAAGGATCATAACATTATAATTTACAATATGAAAAATAGACTTTTCATTTTGAGATTTGCTAAAGAGTTACATTTAACGGTCTTATTAAATTATTAGTGCTTTAATTAACTTAAAGTGAGCGTTTGATGATGGCAAACATACAAATACAAATGAGAAATAGTGAAAATGAGCGTCCAAATTAATGTCTATTGTTGAAAGAATTATCTTGTTCTCAGCAAGATTCAATTTATTTTGATTAAAAAAAGTACATTTAAAAAAGTATATATTATCAGTATTTCAAATAAATGTTTTCTATTTTAATTTATTTTACAATTAAATTTATTCCCTTGATGGCAATGCTGAATTTTCAGCAGCCAGTCTTCAATGTAGCATGATCCTGATTTGCTGCTCAATAAACATTTCTTATTATCTTATTACAGTTGTGTTGCTAATATTTTTGTGAAAAGCATGATGGAATTGAAATAGAAATCTTCTGCAACATTATAAATATTATTACTATTACTTTTGATCAATTTAATACCTTTGTCTACTCATACATTACAAAGACCATGGTTTGTTTTTCATTCTATTAAAGTAATTTTGTGTGTTAGATGTCAAATGTACTATTTTGTTTTGTTTCTACAGCCTTTAAGTCAAAGTGATGAGTCAAACTTTATCAGTCTAGCTGATGAAAAGGCAATCTGCAAGCAAATGCACTGCAGACGACAGAAATATATTAGCACTAGATATCTGTGTGGCCCTTCTCCTTGAACGTCTCATTGCGAACCGACTGTGAGATAAAGACACAGCGAGCCCATCACTCACCTGCACATCGCTCATAGATGCTGTTCATCACCACAGGGGGCTGAGTGCTGCCATCTGATTGGCCACTGTGCCCCGCCTGCCCCACGCAGCTATCAAAGGATCGATTGAGAATTCGCCGTGCTTCCTGGAACTCCTGCGAGAGAAAATGAGAGAAGCTGTGTCACTGTATTGATTCTGTTTGTGAACTATGGAAACAGAAGATGCAAATCTGAGCACTGGGATAGGTAAAGACTTTCAAATAGCAAACGGCTTCAGGATTCATCACAAAACAAATACCACATTAAGACTCGGGTATTGGAGGAAGGAAGAGAACGAAAGATGAAAACAGCGCAAGAACCTGCTCCTGGAAGTGCTCTTAATTCATCTGATTAGTCTAGATGTCAGGGGCATGAAGGATTTAAGCCACTCACACAGATGTTACAGATTTTTTGTCTCTTTTCCCCAGAGAGAGAAAAACAGAATGGTAATTTATTTCATTATCTTGCCCCCAGGCCTGAAGCGCCACTATGAAATATGTTAATTCGATTGGCAGATTTCAAATGCTAGAGAGAGGCAGGGTGGCAGCGCATCAGATGGGTCTTCTAATGGCCTGTTCGGATAGTGCACATGCTGCCGGCATTCGGTTAACTGTGGATCATTAGGAAAGTAAACCGCTCGCATAAAATATTGTAAATCAAGGTGTGTGTGTGTGTGTGTGTGTTTGGGCCCTGAGTGTCTGAAGGTCAGAAAACAGCAATTATGGAGAGGGACAAGAAGTCGTGTCTCCACTGGAATAGAGGGGCACCAGGGCACCTGTTCAGCATTGTTATGTTTAAGTTACAGTTAATTTAAGATTATGGCCACATCAGCTTCACAAGCTTTTTCATGGCAAAGATTATACATTAAAAATACAGTAGAACACAAAATACAAATACAATAAATTTTTCTGGGTCCCATTGTTATGTTTTAAACATTCATGTTTTGATGTTAAGATTTGGCTGAGGTGGTTGGGCAATATATTGCAGACTAATGGCTGGAATATAGTGATTTTTTAAAAAAAAAAAAAAAAAAAAATCAAATGGGAACAGATTTTAAAACACTGGGCATCAAACACTAAATGACTGAGGATCAAATGTTACTATAATTTCAATCGTTGCTATGAGATGCACGACAAATGGAAATAATTGCTACTGTATGTCCAAATATTCCTACTTAGGTACTAAATTGTATGTAAAACATAAATAAGTAGGGCAAAAGACTAATATGTCCAAATTCATAGTATTCAATAAACAGTGTGTGAAAAGTAGCCTTGACCAACATATGCTACGATTATCTGTGAAACCCGTCAACTTTAATAATTGGTACAGAGTAAAACAAGGCAAATATCTGTGCAAAAGTCCTGGAGTGTTTTTAAGCCTTAAAAAGTTACAGTAGCAGAGACAGTTTGTTTAATTCAAAGGCTGAGAGAGATGGGAAAATGGTTGTGTATAACTAAATTGAGAGTGGTTTTGGGTGCAAGAAAGCTGACTAACATTTTAAGTGGACTTTGGGGAAAAAACAAAACGCTTCAGAAATGTATAATGTGGCCCTTTTAATGTTAACGGCAGTAAAAGCAGGTCCATGGAGGGGGGGTGGCCTGTGGGGAACAGGACAGGAAACAGTGACTGGGACTAAATGAGATTACAGGAGGGGATCAATGAGGATTCCCCAGCCAACTTTTCCATTTCCCTTATAATATTTATCAGACTAAAAAGGAGGACATAGAGCTTGCAATTTTGAGGGGATGAGATTCTGAAAACGCAGTTGAATCAATAAAAATTAACATGAAATGTTGGCGGTGGGAAGAGGGAGTGTAAAAAGTGTAGTGTAGAGTGTTTTAAGAGGTTCATGCAGTGGATGGAGGGATGAAGGGATGGAAATGTTGCAACGATATTGACGTTCACATTTACAGAATTAAGGCAGCAATCAGGAATTTAGAATTTTAAATTTAAGGAAGCTGAATTAAAACAAAATCAATTTTAAAGAAATCCACAACACTGCTGTAATGTAGTACTAGGAATGTTTCTGATAGACTTTTACAATTAGTATATATTATATAAAATTGTGTCATTTATTTTATACAGTTGCTGTATCTGAAAAAAATATTGTGAACATTTTGTGATGTGTAACAAAATGACTGTATTTGTGGCTGGTTTTTGAGATTATGGAAATTTCATTATTTATTAATACTAAAATGAAATTAAATTCTAATGAAATTCCTTTATTGCATGTTGTTTAGTAAATTATTTTACTGACTTTGTCATTCCTATTAAACTTTATATTGAGTGTGGCCAGTTTAATTCGCATTCACACTTACAAACTAAAAAAGAAGGCAATTCTTGAGGGTCGTTCACACCAAGAACAGTAAGAATAATTATTATTTGCATCCACACAAATGGATAACAAAATTAGGTTTATTAAAAGTGTGTGCTGCTGTTTTTATCGTCTGCCGCTATAAATATTCAAATTCATTAAAGTTGTGTGGATTCTGATTGGCTGTCAGTGTTTTTAATCAGCTGAAAAACAAACAACAACAAAAAACCTGCTGAAAGTGATTCCAATGACATCAGTGTTATCATTATAGCTTCATTCAGTGTTAAACTGATTGAACCATCTCAGTTTGGAAAACATTCTGTCTGTGTTTGTGATCCTGCTGTAGGCTTTTTTTGACAAGAGGTCAACAAGGTTTTCAGCATTTCATTTACAGAAATGTTGGAAATGACACAAAAACACAGAGTGGTCAGAGGATAAAAGGTACGTCGTTTCCCACAGCCTCTCTCCCCACGCGTTCTCCATCCTCAGACAATACTCTCTCTGTCTGTTAGCCTCATCTACACCTGTCTGATTGAGGTCCCATCCATAAATCTCCTCAGACTCCGCTTACGTCTTAATCAACATCACAAAGTGTACAGTTCAACCTGCTGTTAAAGACAAAAGTGGCCTGGCAGGCCTGTACGACTGCATACAGCACCAGAGAAACCTCCCAGCGCTCCTCTGACACAAGAGGAGGAGGAAACAGTCTCCAGGGCACAGATCATGCGGGCTCTCCACGGGCTACTTTTCATTATTAATGCCCACGCTGTAATGAGATTATGACAGTGCTGTTTAGATGGCTGTCTGAGAGAAACGGTGAGAAGGACTGATTAGATCAGACTCTGCTACAATAGTGTTTAGTCTGCAGAGAGAAGAGAGACAGCACTACCAAGGTACATCACCCAAAAAAACATTTAATTAAATACCCAATTTGTTTCTATCTATCTATCTATCATCTATCTATCTATCTATCTATCTATCTATCTATCTATCTATCTATCTATCTATCTATCAAAGAATAAATATTATCCAATATTAAATAATAATTCAAATGAATGTATGTACACACATAGACAACATAAAAAATAAAGTTAAAAAAAAAAAAAAAAAAAAAATTGACATGCTTGTGTTTCTAATTTTGAATCATTTCGTTGAAGCCGAAAGACTGAACTGATTCACAGACATGCAAATGCACTTTCCAATTCAACGAAACTGAAGCTGTAATGAAAGACGCTATTAAAATGTGTGTGTATTTCTCAATACTCATGAGGGAATCACAAAAAAACTATTTAATGGCCAAATAAAAAGCCCATTAAAATCATTGGGCATTTTCACCATGCTGCTTATTTTTAAACTGTCAGCACAATCGTCTCGAATATAGGGTGAATATACCCAAAACTACCTGGGACCATGTCCAAAAAAGCTTTTAGGATTTTTTTTTTTTTTTTTTTTTTTTTTTTTTTTAAGAAGAAGGTCTCAAAAAACTGTTCCAAGAGCTTTCAAAGGAGGCAAAAATCTGGTTTTTATCTCTTTGCTTTGCTCCTCCTTTCTTCCTCTTCAACAGTTTGTCTCCTTTTTCATGGATTTTTAGAGAATTAGCCAAAAACTAGACTGGGATTGAGAGTATGTGTGTGAAGCTGGTCTTTGATGTCTAAGAAAGTGCCCATAATTAGCAAAGTTAGGTCAGGAGACATGGACACACAGCAGATTCAAGCAAGAACACATCAGCATGTGTATTCCCAGAAGCTCACTGAGACTCTGGAGAACAGACTTACAAAAAAAGAAAGTCTGCAAAGAATTAAAACTGGCTCCAGGCCTGAAGATAACTTTTTAGACTTTATTTATTAGAGCTAGAAAGAATTGGAACGCTACAATAGGCTGAAATTCATTAAGTACAAACTGCATAACATAAAGAAATAAAAGCTTCAACAATGTATTCTCTTAGTGCCTTGTGGGTGTAGAAACTAATCTCCCATTTATTACAGGATAAAACTCTTATTTGTGGTACTAAAAGCATGCTGAGCAATATTTCACCGTTAGGTTCACCTCAGGACCAAACTTTCATTCTCCTGCATCTGGCTTGCATGATCTATTGATCTGAAACCCAGCAATAAGCTCACTGGTCCCATACAAAGTCACAATCTGTCCCCCATCCATTTATGCTTTTCTCTATTCATCTGTCAACCAACTAGCATCTTATCCCACCTCTACACTCGAAGGTCAACGGCATCCCATCAGCCCTGACTCCATTTTGCGCCCCATTGGCAGCCATGACAGGGGCGTCCACAGCCCATAAAGCATAATGAACATGAATCTTTATTTTAAGAGATATGAGAACACACTGGCCTGGCCGTGGCCGCCCCTCCCAGCCTGTCAGTCCTCACAAAGAGCCCCCAGTATCCATCAATCCATGCGGCCAGAGGGGCTGCTCCATTGTGTAGCCTAATTACACACCACTTTAGAGCAGTCGGAGGGCTTGGGGTGGAGTGTGTCAACACGTGCGTGTGCATTTGTGAGATATAGAGGGAATCCTGGGGTGAGCATATGGCTGCTTTCGAACCCAGGTGCAGGGGAGGAGAAAAGGCTAAAACATCCTGCTGGAGGCGAATTCCACCAGCACAGAGGAAACGATGAAGAAAGTTAAAGGATGTGGAGTACTAACGGCAATTACCAGCTATTCTGACCAACTTTCATCGCATCGCAAGCATCTGTCTGCACCCAGTCTTAAACTGCCAAATGCTTGCCAAGTACAAGTCATAAAAACCAGAATCATGTATGATTTTGGTCTAGACTGGCGTACCACAATTGTTCAAATTACTGGAACTACTTTACAGTGATATTAGCATGGGAGTATCAATGTGCCAGTGAGTTGGAGTGACAGATTTCCACTTTATTGTGGATGTGTCCTGCAAGATCTTCTGATGCTAGTAGCTATGTACACGTTGGATTAGGTATGACATGCATGTTTACTAACAAGTCTGTGTTAGGTATGACATGTATGTTTACTAACACGTCTGACTCTCAAAAAAGTCTGTGATTCTGTATAACATTCATATTTACTAACAGGTCTGACTTTCAAATGGTCAGTCTGAAAGTCTGTCCATACAAAAGCTTACAGTAGAAGCTTGAATACTGTTTGTACGAATAAATAACCAAAATAAATAGCCAATGTTTCTATGAATAGCATACATAATAGCAGCAATCACTGTGACTGTACAAAAATATTACTGATAAACCCTTATTTGACATAAGGTGGATTTACCATACAATGACCTAAGAATTATTTTCCCTGATATTTTTCAGCAATCATGTGCATGTAAACTATTAATGTCATATTTGTGAATACATAACTCTTTTGACCAAATCGGTCAAATGGGTTTACAGTAACGTCTGATTTTCAGTTTGATTCGGGCACAAAACAAAACTGGAAAATGACTTCTATCATTTGTAAGCAATAAAGCAGCTCTTTACTCCGTCTGTAGCTTGTGAATAAACAGCACACCCTGTACTGCACATAAAGAGTTATATATATATATATATATATATATATATATATATATATAATATACGTGGGGAAGTCGTAGCCTAAGGGTTAGAGAGTTTGACTCCTAACCTAAGGTTGTGGGGGTTAGGAAGGTTGTGGGTTAGCAAGGCACCGAACCCCCAACTGCTCCCCGGGCGCCGCAGCATAAATGGCTGCCCACTGCTCCCGGTGTGTGTTCACGGTTTGTGTGTGTTCACTGCTGTGTGTTCACTTTGGATGGGTTAAATGCAGAGCACGAATTCTCAGTATGGGTCACCATATTTGGCTGTATGTCACGTCACTTTTTCACTTTTATACACACACATGTACAATCAAAAGTATAAAAAACTTTTTGTCATCAGAGGCCTGAAACTCTTGAGCACAATTGGCAAAGTTGACCCACATCGGCTTTTAAATAATGAAAAATCATAACACATACACGTCCACAGGTGTACATTATCACAACACTGCATCGTGTGACACGTCGTTCACTGCTGTTGCATTTACACATTACAGATTATCTGAATTCACTCTCAAAATGTGGTTAGAAGACCTCAAAACTGGTTGTTTGGTTACTGAATGCAGTTGTCACTCGTTCATAACAAAAACTGTGCATATACCACTCTAAATCAAAACTGACAAATGCATTCGCCTGCTGTGTAAACAGTCAAGGGGAATATCAGTCTTCCTGTTGGAAAAAAATATGACTGTGCATAGCTGAACATCTGTGAGCTAAAAAGGACTGAAAGTTCATGCTGTGTTATGGTTAACCAGGTAAGCCAGATCCCCACCAGCTTGGCTAAGAAACTGTACAACATATGTGTCAAACTCAGCCACTGTCCCGTAGAATTTAGCTCCAACCAACTCCGACATACCTGTCTGGAAGTTTCTAGCACTCCCAACGACTTTGATTGGCCGCATCAGTTGTGTTTAATTAGGGTGGGAGCTAAATTCTCCAGGACATCATGGCCTTCCAGGAGCTGAGTTTGACACCCCTGCTCTACCCCCACCAACTGGAGTCCATCCGATCAACCACCTAAACCAGCGTGGACCAGATAGGAACATTCAAAACCAGTAAACATTCAAAGCAGGAAGAATCTAGAAGAGTGCTAGGACAAATTTATGTGTTCTAGAGGTAAGTACATACTTGGGTAGGTGGTGCTAGAGCACGGAGTACAAGCAACTGGATCATTCCTCTGAGGTTCCCCTCCATGGACATGGATCTCCGCAGGGTCTCCATGGCCTCATGGTTGGACTTCCCCAAAAGGTTCTCACCATTAACCGCAATCAGCTGGTCATTGACATGTAGACGCCCATCCTAAACAAAAAAGGCATAATCAGAAGTCAGAATCTCTATTTAGTGGTTTGAGTTATGATTCCTTTCAGCGACTTCCACACTGGTAAATCAAATCAGCAATCTTTAGTTACCAGCCCTAAAATTCTGCCAGTTTTCTCACCATTATGTCTTTATAAAACCTGTAAGACATTCTTCCTTCTATGGAATATCAAAGAAGATATTTTGAAAAACGTTGCAATGTTTTGACAGTACAATGAAAGTCAATGGGTTCCAATGTAGTTTTTCAACATAATAAAGTAAGTCATGAGGGTGAGTTCACAACTTCATGTTTTGGGTGAACTACCTCTTTAGCTACACTGGACCAAGACCAGCTCTACTCTCTACATCTGATTTGGGGCTTTTATCTTTCAGAAGACCTTGACAATGTCCTACTTTCTCCAATCTCTAATGTACTTCCTCATATTCTGCGAGAACTCTCTGCTTTCCACAGGCTTATTATCCTCAGCTGAGTCTACAGGGGCATTCTGTAAAGGAGTAAATTTCCCACAATCCAGCACTTCAGTCTCTATGGTACTGTATAAGCACATTATAAGACATGCATATTACATGGCATATAAGAAGCCCTAGAGTTCATTACAATTAATATTAATTGGTGTTTTCACTGTAGAGGCCTCTGATCTGCTTCCTCTGTCTCCAGGCGCCCGAGAGAGAGAGAGCTCAGAGTCACATGAGGGTTAATGCAAGAACTTGCAAAACGCCTCAGATACACAGACAAAACTGCTGATCATTAAAGAACTGTACAAACTAAAGATGATGAACTACACTGAAAACAATGTTGGATATCAAGTAAAACAGAATGTTTGCTGTGATTCTGTCCACACTGTAGACTTAATATCACTTACTATTTGGCCAAACGCATAATGGTCTTGTTTATAGAAGTTGAACTGAATACTAAAAAAAGACCTAAAAGTCATTGATTATACAACATATTTTATATACATGATATATCATCGATTAAAAACCATCTTTTACATCATGATTTCTCTATGGAGAAAATTAATGTGATTTTTACTTCCTAATGTTGTGGCCTATAGAAGTAACAGAGTGCCACACGGTTAATAACAGTTTACTGAAATAACATACACCCACATACTCTCTTTTAGCCATTGCAGCCTGCACTTTGTGCTCTTGGTCTATATAAATGAAATAGATTTGCTTTTTATTAGTGAGGCCTTCGGGTGAAAAAAATGTCCTGTCCTCATGACATCATGAGTCACAGAGAATTAGGGATCCTTATTAGAGCCATGATCTAATTCTCAAACTTGATTCTGTGAAATCACACAATCCGTCTGCAAGTTTGCAGTGCCGTTTTTAAAATGAGTACATCTGTCTCACATTCTTTCACCACTTACATATATAATCATTTAATAGAGGCAGTAGTGTAGTGATTGACTCCTCCATCATTCTGCTTAGTTTTTTGTTCTAAACCTCTAACATTAAGTATTAAACTCCTACAATTAATTCAGTCTGAATTACTTAACATACATAGTCCATACAAACTTTCAGCCTTACAGGAAATGTATCCCTAGTTTTCTTTTCTTATTATACTCTTAGTGTATAGTGCATGATACTGTAATGCACATCAATGGTAGAGTTGGGAAGACAGTCAACAATTTAGTACTGAAGAGACCAAAAGTAATTATTTAAGAACTTGGCCATTAAAAAAAAAAAAAAAAAAAAAACTTCATTAAAATCAAAATCCTCAACCACTATTCTGAATACTGCAGAGACATTTCTGCCTCTGTATAAAGCAGTCCTGTGTAAAATCCATGTGGACCGTGCTTACTTGTGTTCTAACAGAATAGTTGATGGCTATGTTGAGAAACAGTGGAGATGAAACTAATGGTGGTGAATAAAGAGCAGGAAACTTGGGTATTGATTCAGATCACACTTTTCTTCATGCCAGACCAATTGATGCAGGTAAAACAGTGTTTAGGGAATATATATCGGCTTACCCCAACCACCCCCCCACCCCCCTTTTGTCAATGTGTAATAATAATAAAACAATAATGATAATAATGAGCGTAAAAACTAACCAGATCTGAAAACAATTTATCTCCATGAAGTACATGGCCAAATCAATGGTGCTTATAAACAGAAGGACAAGAGGATAAAACGCTCTAGGACATGTTCAGTACATAATATTAATTGCTGCAACATGGCATTTCCCTCAGCTGGTTTTGCAAGTAGAAGCTGCTGTTCACCCCAGTCTTTTCTTGCCTTCCCACTTCGGCTCTGGGGAGGAAAACGCATCCCACCCACAGACTCGGGACGCTTCCAACTCATTAACGTGGGCTTGGAGAGTTTTTAAATTAGCATTGATGTGCTGAAGCTAACAGGGGTATGCTCTACCGTTTCTGAACTTTCTCACTTGGGACTGGATGGGGAATTAGAAACGTGTTACCCAGAGTTCCACTGTGCCGGGACTCAAGTATTAGAACTCACGTGCATCACCTTGCCATGACTCCCTCTACCCCTCTCTCAATAAAATGATCTGACTCCTAAGCTTCAGAATGATAGAGATTTAAGAAGTTCTTTACTTGCTACACAACCTCCGAAACCCAAAAGCAGCTTTTCCAACCAAAAGGCCTGACAAAGCAGAGCGAGGAGATGCTTCAGTCAGGTGCAAATCAAACCCTTATCTTCACAAGTAAACTTCACACACTCGCACACATGAATGCGAATGCTTTGGGCAGACGCACACACACAAATCCACATGTCTGACAAGCACATTTTCACTTGGCTGAGCAAAGAGTGGAAATCTGTGCAGCCCATTGAGTCGTTTATGCACAGACATCATGTCACTTATCCTGTGGTGCAGATTTCCAATCATTTGAACACCTGCAAAAATCCATCTAATCGAAATTAATGTTATTTAACCAAATGGGCACAAGCACCCAATCTCTCTTCAATACCAAGTGACCAAATGTGAAACTGGAAAATGAACAGGTGCGGCTAGAATAATAAAATAAAAAAAACATGTTAGTACAGACAAAAAGACAAACCTATAGAAATACTAAAGAAGGGTCTACTCTGCACCCTGCTGACAGTCCTGAACCCGTTGTTAAGGTCAAATGAAACCCCATTCAGTGGAGGGGACAGAGGTCAGAGGTCAAGGGACCCAAAACACATGGCAAGAGTAGCTAACAGGGATCGTGACCTATCTACAGTCTCAACTCAGAACCCTGAAGCCATGTTTAAACCCTGTGGGGACATCTAATAGATCTTCATGAATGTCTCTGTCATGAAAAAACATTTGAAAAATCATATTTTACTTATTAACATGTCTTATTACGGCTTTCATTTTACGAGTGATGCCATTCCTCTGACTTTGTCCTTTGACCTCTTAAGCTATGGTGGTGCCAAAAAAGTATTTGGACACTTGAGCCACACTTAAAATAAATAAATAAATAAATAATAAAATTGGAAGTTCAAAGATTTGACCTACTGTTCAAAGATTTTTTTTTTTTAAATGTTTATTTAATGTTATTTTAAGTCTCTTATGCTCACCAAGGCGGCATTTATTTGAACAAAAGTACAGTAAAAAGCAATAATATTGTGGATATCATTACAATTAAAAAACTTTTCTATTCTAAATATATTTTACATTTTAATTAATTTCTGTTTATTTCAGCAGCTATTACTCGAGTCTTCATTGTCAAATGATCCTTCAGAAATCATTGTAATATGCTAAAAATCAAAGTATGGTCAAATGGGGAAAAATGCTTAGTGTTAATAAACATTTGGGACCAGATGGTTGTTATGTATGTAATGAAAATTCCTAAAAAATTTTTTGTGCTTCTTGTCCAAATAAATTTGGGGCAACTGTACAGTTTTTTGTTATGGCTTAGTGGTTAAAGATCTGTGCTGTTAACTGAAAGGTGGTAAGTCTGAAACCGTGAACAGGCAATTCATGAACTACAACTGCTACCACATGAAATTATAAGTTTTAGTGTAATGCCTGTTTTGAAAATGAAATGAAAGTTGGGATGGATTTATTGATTATTGGAGGATGAGTATTTCACAGAGAACATTTTATTGGGAAAAAATATATATATATATGTAACAATTTATAAGGTGTGTGTGTTTGTTTGTGTGTGTGTGTGTGGTGTGTGTGTGTGGTGTAAATGTGATATGTTACCTTAAAAGCTGCACCTCCGTGGATGATGAACTTGATGAAGATACCCAGGTCCTCGCCAGTCTCACGGGACTTATTACCCTTCAGGCTGACCCCTAACCCAGCTGAGCCCGAATCATTGAGAGGAACCTCAAACATCAGCTGCTCCTTCCCTTCCTCAGACAGCAGCAAGCGGGCCTGCTCCTCTTTCTGATGGGAAAACAACAATGACAGAAGAGAATGGGACGAGGAAGAACGCAGGTCATTCCATTCGAACATAAAAAGCCTACTATTTTAGCAGAGAATAGCTCAACCTTTTCATGCCTCTTTTCTGCCTGTGATGGCAAAGGGGTCATTTAGAAACATAATCCATTCTCCATTATGGAGTCCACACACTCAGCTCCCCGCTTTTCCCCATTTCCTTTCTTTTCTCTTTGTCTGTTCTTTTTCCATAATGATGCTAAAATTACCTGTACATCTCTTCAGCAAAAGTTTGTTTTAAAATAAATGTTAATAAAAAGGGAGGGAAAAAAATTACATTATTTATATCTGTGTGTGGTAAAAATCATTTTTATGTCGCCATGGGAACAGGCTTACTTTGCAAAGAAGAATGAAGGAGAGCAAATGAAGGAGAAAATGGGTTTAAAAAGGTCTAAAAGAAGTATGTATTTGATCTATATAATTGCATAGCATCTGTTAGAAAGACACAAAATGAGAGAGAGAGTGAGAGATGTTGACACCAAAGTGTCTAAAAGTGTTTTAATGGTACAAGTGAAACACCTAACTCTACCTCTACGCACCTTGATGCACGTTTAATAGGGCATATCTTCAAAAACAGGATTTTACTTGCTTTTTTTATATATAATAGTTTGATCCACTATGTAATCATACTCTAATGGTCACGAAACAAAGCTCGCTTCCCAGTCAAAGGCCATTTAAAGGCCTTCCTACTGTCTCCTGTGGGGCTTAGTTATGTAGTAACCAACTATGTACTTAACTTGGTTGCACAATGTCTTCTTAAGTCAGAGTGTAGCTAGTTAGTTGCAAGCTCTGCATTATGTATAGTCATAATATGCCATTTACCTTCAATGATCCAGTAGCAGCCTTGCCTTTTCTAAAGTGAATGTTTATATCCTCACAAAGTATAAATTATATTATTACCTTTCTAAATATTTAAAGTTGGATATAGTACATCCAACTTTATCCACATACAGTACACTCACGATTGTTATATATGATTGGTTATATTGTCGCAAAATGCAAACTATATTTTTTGTCCATTGATAAATTTAAAGTTAGATATAAAGTGCATCCAATTGTATCTGCATATATAGTATACTTACGTAAAGCAATATATCATATATGGTAAATCTCAACTGCCTGATTATTGATGAATATTGACGAAAAGCCTCCTAAATTAATTAATCATGACTAATCTGCTAAATGCGACAATAAGGCATGAAGATATTAAGATAACAAACACATAAACATTGTGATTTTCTGTAAAGCTGCTTTGAAACTGTGAAAAATACAATACCAATAAAACTAAAATGACTATATAGATACATTATAATGTAAAAAAATAGAAGTCTTAAAGGTACAGTAGCAAAAACAGCCTGTTTAATTAAGAGAGAGGATAGAAAATGGTCATGTAAAACTACACTGGTAACACTTTGCAATAGGGTTCATTAGTTAACATTAGTTAACTACTTTAGTTAATGTTATGTTAATTTCAACATTAACTAATGCATTATTAAAATCAAAAGTTGTGCTTGTTAACATTAGTTAATGCACTGTGAATTAACATGAATTAACAATTAACCACTATTTTCACTAACTAACATTAACAAAGATTAATAAAAAACTGTAATAAATAATAAATTAAGTAACATCAACTAATGGAACCTTATTGTAAAGTGTTACCACAACATTTGTAATAACTTTTGGCTAACATTATAAATACAAAAAAAATGCAAGAAAAGCAAGAAAAAAGATAAAATACCCAACCCCCCGTCCCACCAGACACCACATGAGAGACATGTGATGCACAACCAGCAGTGTACAGAATGCCTAGACCTGACAGGAGCCATGAGAACTGTAAATATTACGAAATATTATTAAAGGATGAAGAGGGTTGAGAAGGCCAGCTAAGACAGAATATGTGTGTGGGTCAGCAAGGCCTGGTTTATCTCTGTCTACTTTGGGATTGTGGGTTTTGAAAGTATTAGTGTCACGCACTCACAAACACATGCTCGACTCAGCAACTCTGAGAATTTCTGTCAAGACTACAAAATACCGCTGACCGTGTACCATCGGGAAGAGAGGAAAAAGGAAAAACGCCATAAAACAACTCATACATTTCAGAGCTCTTCAAACACACACACAAAAATTATTTATTCATGTACCAAAGCCATTTTCAAATGACCTGAACACACGTGCGAGCTTTATCTCTCTACCAACCTCCCATTTGTTCATCTACGGATGTGTTTGAGTAACTGAACCCAAATGAAAAGACCGTAAGACCAGCAATGCGAGGTTCTGAATGAAGACAAAGCTAGTCTATCAGCTGGGGAAATCACAGGGCTAAAGCCTGCTGTGTGAACAGCGAGTAGCGCTCCTGTATGCTCTAACAGTCGTGATATTTCACAGTCGAGCCCCCTGCCAGGACCCCGCTCTGAATCGAAATGCCACACTGCATTTCTTTCAACCATTTTCCCCAGCTAGTAAGGGTTTATCAGTCAGTGTGTTCCCCTGTGTGAGACATATGCCTCCAGCACAAGCCATTCTCCAATAAGCTTTATTGTTTTAAACCATTATGACAAGAAAAGTCATTCAAACTGCAATTCTGACAAAGGGCATAAGTGTTTGAATAAGCACCATCTATATGTCTTAGGCTTGCATTGTCTAATCTGCATACTCAACATCTGTTCCTCCGCCGTGGAAAGCGTCTTAATGATGAACAAGACATATGATGTCATCAGCTGAAGCAGATGGATCACCGTCATCTATAGGTACAGCAGCGAATGAAATTCTGAGGGCTTAAAGATGAGCAGATTCGCAGCTGTTCATTCAGGAAATCATGCCATCTCTCATAACCTCTCACTCTCTGTGTCAGTCACTCACAAACACATTTAGGCTTCTGTCTCTATTGTTTGAGAGAGAACAGACAGGTCCCTCAGAATTATTGCGCTCCAGGGAGACAGAGACACCGTATGTGTTTGGTGGGGACAGGAAGAGGAAGCAGGGAGGTTCTCCAGGGAATTGGGAAGCCATCGGACCTCTGCGGTCTCTGTGAGTGAGCGCTTTACAATGGCTACAGTGCACAAAGCTTTGTAAGGCCACCCCCACAAACAAAACACACACCACAAAAAGACCTTCTGTGGAAAACTGTCAATTACATGTGATGTATAACTCACCCACCTGGGGAGGAATATTTTTCTGATACTCATTGGGGATTTTGCAGAAGCACACAAGGGTTTAAGAACAGATGCATGCGCCTTTCAAAAGAAACTCGTGCCAAACCAAAGTGGTGGATTGGAACGGATATCTGTATCAAGGAATTGTGAAATATAGCCAATAAATTGGTTGTTTTTGACCACAACACTTCAGAAAACGCAGACATGGGAGGGTTGTGGGAATGTGTTGCAAAATCTAAAGGAAATGCCTCACCAATCAGCTGATCACATTCATTGACAATATTTATTGTATTATATAAATTCATCAAAAGTATTATTTATTTATTTATTTTGTCATTTTCTTGATTTTTCATAATAAAAAAGAGAACATTTATAAGAAACAGGTGCTATAGCATTTTTAAAAATTGAAATAAAAATGAATAAAATCTAAAATACAAAAAAAATTCAAACTAATTAAAACTATTAAAAATAGGGCTGCACGATGTGTCGTTTAAGCATCGATATCACGATGTACGAATCCACATTGCACATCGCCAGCTGCTCCCCGGCCCTTGACGAATGTGATTCGCGGATTAATTGCACAGCTTAACCATCATAGAGTGAAAGTTTATCATTTGCATGTGTTTTTAAGTCCTGTCAGTTTTAACAGGGTGCATAGCTCACCTTCACCGTCTTCAAACAACACGAGCGCTGTCTTGCTCTCTCTCCCTCGCGCATATTAATCAAAATCAATTGACACGATGGTGACACACACACACAAAAAAAAAACTATCCATTGATGAAATGTTTTCTGTGTTGTCAAATCTTGTGTGATATCCTAAACTGCCGAGATAATTACACAACGCGTGCCGTACACGTCTGATTCGCAAACTAATGATTCCTTTGAACCGACTCAACTTAATGAATGGTTTAAACAACTGACCTGTCCAACACTGAACTCACGAGACGTCTGAATTGGTGTATAAAAAAAATCTGTAACACTTTACAATAATGTTTCTATTTATTAAACTATTTAACATTTACTATTACTAAACTGCACTTCTACAACATTTAGGCTATAGCCTTCATTGTTGAAATCAAAAGTTGTACAGTATTTGTTAACATAGTTAATGCACTGTGAAGTAACATTACCAAACAATGAACAGCTGTGTTTTTATAAACAAAGATTAATAAATATAGTAACAAAAGTATTGCTCGTGGTAAGTTCATGTTAGTTAATATGTTAACAATTCAAACCATATCCTAAAGTTACAAACAATAATTTACTCTAATTTAAATAATACTCTGATGTTTAAATCATTTTACTCATAACACCTCGTGTGCTCACCCCATTTTTGTTTGTAAGAAAAAATTAGATTAGATTTCATATCGCAATATATAAAAAACTATTCAAACTGACCAAAAAAAGGATCCAAATTACTAAACCATAAACCATAAACATTTAACCATAAAATGATAAAATGATATGGAATGATACGCATTTGTGTTTCCATTTTCCTTTAACATGTCTGGCAAATTTTGAATGGAGATGCAAAGTGCATTTGCAATTGTATTTCCATGTCTTACAAGTCATGATTCTGTCATTTTGGAATAGCAATAGAAAATCACCCATTTGGTATTTTCACTTTCTCCACATCCTGCTCCAACCCTCACAAAAATTCAAATGGAATCGCAATCCCTTTTGCACTTGTATTTCCAATGCCTAACACAGTCAACTCAACTGTCAATCATTGTTGAGGGTGGGGTTTTACTGATATAGTCGGAAAGTATGCCACGCCCACTACTGTTGGAAAACAAATAATCATTATTTATTCCTATGAGAAAAGATGGGGGAAAACAAAGTCAAGGATCCAGAACTGATTTTTATGTTCACCTGTCAACGAGAGGGAAAAAAAAAAAAAAGAGAAGCAAAAAGAAAACTACCATGGCTGCAGTCAATGGGTCATATACTGGATGCAGAGTGGTAAAAGAGTCAAATATTGAGGAGTTTGGGAAACAAATTTTTGATGCTGTCAATCCCACAATCCCCTTAACAAGCCTATCGTTCCCATACAGAATTAATTAGAATCACTCATGCTACACCCACCTCACACCAGTGCACATGTAGGGTTAGCCAACCTCATCACTTCCTATTGAGAATGTCCATGTATCAATCCCCTAATGGGCTACAAGGCTCAGCAGTCATCGTCGTCCTCAACAAGCCACAGGAATGCTGGCATGCCCAGATTCATCAGTCTGAGAGCCGACTGCTGCTGCTAATGACTGACTGAGAGTGAGGCACCGTCCCCACCGGTTTATCTAAGCTTTGAGATCAAGGGAAATAAATGCACGAACACATACTAGCTCTGTTACAAAACCTTGATCTGAAGTGACCGATTTGAACAACACAAAAGTCATCACACAAATACTGTTCCTCACTGGAGAGACTCAGCTAACATTCACAGTTGATACCAAGGGATCAAGTGTCAGGCGTTAGCATGTTGCTAAGCTTAAAATTCAAAAGCTAAAAGTTCTAAATTTTGCAGAACTTTCACAGGCAAAAAGATCCAATTCCTATTCTTAATAGTGTAGCAATGTATGAAGCACAGCTCACAGGAGTCACTTTCAAACCAAGCTGCTTCCTGTTGGTCAATGTGTAACCAACTTGAACTTGTTGGAAAATCTGCGTTGGGAAATCTTTTACCAGATTGTGTGGATTCCTATACAAACAGAATTGACAACAGAATACGTGCAGTTGTGGCATTACAATCACAAAAACAATCTATATTTCTCAAATTGCATAAAAATTCAAGAATTCTGCAGTAATAAAAAACACTGCAAACATTTTGCCAACACTTTATAGATTTAATCTTACAATGATGTTTTTGCCATTGGCTTTTTGCATCACTCTTTAAAGGTCTTGTAAAGATGACAATGTGTTTTGCTTGTGGGTTATAGTACACACACTTGTCAAGCTTGGGTGATATTTCAATCTTACTTTTGTTAAACATCCCTTCTGGATTTCATTTTCCAAATAAATTTGCTGTTAGGTCTTTCTTGTGGAACGTTTTCTGCATGACTGCCCCCACAACTGTCAAAACTTGTGAAAGACAAACAAGCTCAGGAGAGTCAGTTTTACACACCCACAGTACCAAATGAGTTTAGTTTAAACATTAATTGCAGGAACAATGAACCCTCTAGCAAGATTAATGATAATGCTAAATGTTACCCATTATAATATGAACTACCAGGAACATTTCTTTGGTGTTAATAACAGGGAACACTTGGGAAACACTGCTCTAATAAGTGTAACCCAATATGTCATCTTAAAAAAAAAAAAAAAAAAAAAAAATTTCTTTGGAAAAAGCATTCTCATCTGGAGTGTACCAGCAATGTCTAACATGCTGTCTAGGTAAGCAGCTCTCTAGAGTTTAGCAGACTGCAACACTTGTTCTTCTACAGTATGCAAGGCATAAACAGGGGTAACAGTGCCAATTGGATAATTTATACCTTCTTGAAATTTGGAAAATACAGCAAAAGAAAACCTCAGGGTCATGGTGCTTGTTCCATCCATTTCCTCTCGATTTAACCCATGGAAGGGGGAAGGAAGGATGAGGAAGAGGAAATGTGGTAGCAAAGCCATCGTCCTTCACTTTTAGTCTATCTGGCATTGATCTGCTCAAACTCCCCCCTTTGGTTTGCCCACAGGTTCTCACGAAATCAAGACTCAAGGCCAGAGAAAGAGAGAGAGTCTGTGACAGACCGTTAATGCAGCAAACACACACTGAGCTTTAATGGTCTCTTTAGATTCTTAAGTGCTGAACACTCTGAAAAGACAAAAAACAGGTGTTTTATCAGTGTCTGGCAACAGGAAGGAACAAGAGAGACTGTTAAAGAGGGAGTGAGAGAGACAATCCTAGACAATCAATGATGCGATGTTAAACAAGAGCAGAATTGATTCTCTTGATGTTCTTTGCCATGTAAAAAAACAAAAAAAAAACACAAAGTAAACATTTAGTTCAAACAGTGCTGATGGCCTGTAGCTGTGATTTATAACTCCCAGTCATAGTAACACATATTCAAGTTGCACTTAAATCACTAAAACTTAACTTGAGACTTGATTAAGATTCGGAAGCAAGATTTGACTTGGATTAGAAATTACGGACTCGGTGAACAGTGAACTTGTAGTGAATAATGTATAAACTAGTAGTAGACCGATACTGACTTTTTTGATGGTGATAATTTATTAGACAATCTTAATTTCCTAATCAATTTATTAGACATAACTGTTAAAAACAGACAGTAAATTAATGAAGGAGAATAGATGGTCTGATGCTAAGTCACTGAAATTCTGTTAAAATAAAGGTTCTGACACATTAGCCAATGCTGATAATTAAAAAAATGGCAAATATCAGCCGATATATTGGCTCTGGTAAAATATATCGGTCTACTACTCTTCGTACTACTTACTAATAATAAAGAACTATAATGATAATGACAATGATTATGATTATTATTACTTTCACATCTCCTGACAACTACAGTAGGTGGCCCTGTGCCGAAACTGTGCAGATAACCTCAGGTCATGGTTGTTATAACACACCAAATTTGGTTTGAACAATCTAAAGCATTGTGGAGAAATAGCCTCGCATCTATTCTGGCATGACAAATAGGTGGCACTAAGAGAGTTTAAAGTCAGAGATTAAAAATTTGCTTGGTTAATGTTTCAGGACTGATCCTCTATCGGGGTCATGTGTGCAAATTTCAGAACTTTCGCAACTATCGGAATCTATGGGCTGCACACAGGTCAAGTGCAGAAAAATTTAGGCGAGGATTAAAAATTTGCTTTGGTAATGTTCAGACTGTACTCTGTCGGTGTGCCAAATTTCAGAACTTCCCCGCAAACGGATCTATGGGCTGCCACAGACTCAAGGGCAGCAGAAAAAGGAGGAGGAGGGACCTGGAGGGACGATGACTAATGCATACAGTGGGGGTGCCTTCACACCTTCGGTGCTTTGCCCCTAATGAACTATTAACACAAGGAATTTGAGACTTCACTTGGGCCCTGCATACCCACACCAAACCCGTCACAGGGGAGCCATATCAATGAACTGCATAATTCACAGACAATTTTTTTAACACCACACAGACACATTTACACACACTCAGTGTGCGTAATATACTATATAGGGACTATATATACCTAGTATATACTATATATAACATAGGTGAATAATATAGGAAATGTCGACAAATAAAGAGCATGTGGACAAAAAGTGACGGGCATTATGGGTTATATTTTTTTAATACTAAAAGATGATTATTCTAATGTTCTGGATCTGGTGAGTTTTCAGCACATTTTTCCATCTAAAAATGTTTTTTGGTCTATCTATAAAATATTTTTTTTGTCTTCTTTGGTCTGTATTTTCAAAATAACCTTTCCCACAGCTACTATATTATTTTTATCCAAAAAAAATTTATACTGGATGATCTCATCTCTGTAATGCATTATGGCACATAGGGAATTATACATTGCTTTATTAAACATAAAATGAGGAAATTGTGTACTTTCCCCACACAAACAACAAATTCATCTATATCACTGCACAAGAAAGTGGTCTACCAGTGGTCTTCTTTGCCTGAGGGCATTTCTGTTCCTATCCGACAAAGATGTACATTCAACTGAGACTAATTTCATCAACCACCCAGAAGAAGTATAGTGCTGTCATTCACACACAAACCAGAAAAAATAAGAAATATTGTATTACCCCGAGTCTTATTAATGTCTCTTTATAATTGACACAGTATTAGATATTATGCAAAACACAATCCAACCGCATAGTGAGTGCAGCTGGGCTGGTATTAGCTGCAGCAAGTCTGTAAGCACTGCAAAAGCCTGGATAAACAGAGCCAAGAGCCGACCGGCCGGCCTGCATGCTGGGGATCTTCAGGGAAAACGAGGATTTAAAAGGTGAGGGAGTGTCGGCAAGCTGCACTGGTCAGACATGAACTCAATGAGACATACAGCCAGATGGGTATCAGCTCGTCCTGAGCCAGTGAGGTCACAGTGATGCCAGAAGTGAGCCAATGTGCACTGTGACAATAATAAAAAAATAAATAAAATAAAAAATTTACAAAGTTATTTCAAAAAGAAAAAAATTGAAGTTGCAAAATATGACAGTTGCAAATAATCTAATAATAGTAATTAATGTCTGGGTATTGAAGTGCTATGATTGCAGGTTAATTATCTCACCTATGTGGATCCTATACAGTATGAGAGTAATCGGATATCAAACATCCCTATCTAAATCAAAAAAAAAAAAAAAAAAAATGGAATGACATTGTGAATGTGCTCTTTCTGTAACAACATCAAAATACTATCTACTGTAAAACCTAGACAAGGAATAACAAACAATATGTGTGTTAAAATGGTGAACTCATAATGCTATTTCAAGAGATCAGGTTTCCACAAGGATCATTTTCATACGTTTTTGCTAAATGCCGATTATGTGTTTAAATTAATATTTCAAATTTTTGATTATTTGGTTTAAACCTTGCCAAATATTATCATCAAGTAAAAACGTTATTTTTGTTGACTAAAACTAGATGCTATTCAAGTATTAGTCAGAGCACAAAACTGACCAAAATTAAGAAAATGTGACTTGACCAAATAGAGTAATAAATAAATAAAATAAAAAATAAAATATATATTGTATTAAAATGTAAAGGATATTTAAACAGACATAATATAAAAGACAAAAACTGACTAAAAAAGTTAAATTGTGCTGCCAGCCACACAGATCTATTCATGTTTTTGTCCCACTGGATTTTTCACAAGAACTTTACTCACAAAACAATACATGTGTTTGTGGATATATTCAGAGTTTTGAAAAATGCAAGCTGGCTCTGCAAAGACAATTTATATATAGACAAAATATACTATTTACTCATGTCCAAACCACAAACTGCTGTGAAAGCACGGTAAAAGCTTGGTTGGGCTTTTGTGTAGTGCTAAGCAGATCCTCTGTAATGCCGATTCGCTGTCGCTGATAATCAAATCCTGTGAATAAACTCAAAAGTAAATGTCTCAGGGCCCATGGAGGCTTTTATTGGGTGTGGATCAAAGGCCCAGTTTCTGATGGGGGAAAAATAATCTTGCAAGAGAGAGCTCATGCCATTGTGTTCTATATATCTCCAGCATGTTTTTAAAATTATTCTTCCATTTGGGAAGCACTCTACCACCTTTCAGCAGTGAGCAGGTGGTGAATTGAACAGTAAAGTGTGTGTGTGTGTGTGTTGTGGTGGTGTTGATGGTGAGATGTGTGTGTGTGATGGTGAGATGTCTTTGTAGTACATCCTGTACATGCATTAAGAGAGAGCTGCAGATGGTAGAGGAAGGTGTGGGATAGACTCATACCACCATTACACTCGTACCCACCATCATCCACAGCACATCCCAAACTCACTCACATGCACAGCCTTCTCTCTCGTTTTATGCCTAATTCTGCTCCACTGTCATATTTCACTTGTTTTTCTCTTATTCAACATCCTTCTGATTGATGGATCTGCCAGTACTGGACAGGACTGGGTAATACATCTACTAGACATTTCTGATAACATTTTAAATTTGATGATGGAAAAAAAAATATTATTACATTATTATATACAATTTATCTACAATAACAGGCATATTTTGCACATGAACACACACACACACATATATATATAAAATGTTGTATCAAATGACCTTATGTTAAGTGACTGAATGAACGATTCAAGTGACTCATTAAGACACTGACTCGCTGACACCTACTAATGGTTTTAATTTCACATTTAATGTACAATTTTCTTTCATTTCATTAATTTTAGGTAATGAGGTGTGTAAGCTTCCAATATGTGTTTTACACCAGATTCAAGGGGAATAAATTAGTAGGGCAGAGAAGTCAGAAGAGGGAGAAGAAGAACAGCAGGTCAGGTAAAGATGATCCCATTCAAACAAAAAAAAAAAAAAAAAAAAAAAAAAAAAAAACAGGGAAAAACAGAATAGAAAAAGTCATTTTTGAGAACTGTATTGATTTAAGAGACATAACAAAATGTCTAAATGCTCTCATACGTGCGATACATTTGTGAATGGAATTAGAAGAAACAAATGCTTAAATCCATCAACAGCAAAAGTCATTGTGATTATATGTTAAACATTCAACATAGTAGTAATACTGCATACTGTATGCACCCTTTGGCAAACTCTTTCTGGTTTTTACTAAACAAAGCCATCAGTATGGACTCCATTTCACCAAATGGAGCACCATAAATACCCAGTGCCTTTCATCAGGCCCAATTACCTCTTCACTAGGAGCCGAATACCATTTCCCCTTTTAAAATGATGTCTCCAAGAGCCCCACGTGCGGTTTACGAGAGACTCATGTGGCGTACGATAAACCTCTCTGCTTACTGCACACATGCTAAAGTGCACTTTTTACCCCACGCATGCATATGGAAAGGCCCCATTGAACCTTGCAGACCGCAGCATCATTAAAGGCAACACAGGGGTAAAAGCACAGATACTCACGTAACCTCTTAAACAAAGAGACATCTCTACGATTGCTACGATGGAAGACAGAAAGGCTAAGAGTGAAGTTTGTCCATGAGTAAAATGGATTCTGTTTAAGTGGAGATGAAAGCAAACCATTGAGATGTGGATGCTGTAAAAGACTTAGGGGTCTGGATTGACGTCCATAACCTTGTCGCTCAGGAAGCGGCTTTATTTACTCATAAAAAGACCGAGACTGGAAACCAGGCCTTGTGGGCCGAGAGACTTCAGAGGGCTGGTGATACCAACATCAAAGGTTAATTGAGGAAGTAATGCAGGTAGTAACAAGGAGGTCTGGATATGAGATTAAGGAGCGCAGAGGGCCAGCGTCCCGGCTGGGTTTGACTTCCTCGGATTGTGTTGGATAGAGCCAGAGAGGGGAAACCTGTCACAACAACATTATCGCATGCGCTAAACGCTCGTCTTCACAGCTGGAGTTCTGGGAGAGATAAGGCTTTGTCAGGGCCCTTATTACCCAGCCTGGTGCCATTGTTGGCGGGCCGTTTTGAAGTACACAAAGCCGCCTCCTTGAAGGGGCGAAAGGGTCTTTTGTTACAAGCTCCGCACTCCATTTTTAATCTGCCTCTGTTGTGCAAAAAAACACTACAAACCGAACAGGAAATGAGTTCTCATTCTTTCTCCTTTGTTCATGGAGTCATATCTAATATCACTATAACTATTTCATCCTTCTGGAGCAGCAGACAGAGCTCTATATCCCCCACCAGGCAGCCATGCTATTGGAGAGAGATTAGGGCTGACTGAGTAAGGGGTGCGTGAGGTCCTCGGTGTGTGGCCTTTGAAGAGCGGTGGAAGGTTGTTAGACTCTTTGAGCAACAGCTCACCTGGCAGGTACTCAGACGGATACACTATAGAGTGTCAGACCCACCTGCCGATTCTCCTTTCCCCTCTTCACAAGAGCCAAAACTACCGCCGCATGTGTCTTCAGTGAGACTTTCACTGAAAAGCAAGTCTTCATCTCTCTCGGGTGACCTCCTCCTGTCCACCCATTCACATGTCATCATCTCTATCAAACTCTTCTACCGTCTGACTGTCCGAAGCTTGTACTTTATCTGTAGACTGATACGACTACCGCTTGACGGATTTTTCATTGGCTGATGTGGATATCTAGAAAGTAGAGGTAGGCCAATAAAATGTAAATATACACTACTGTTCAATAGTTTTTAAAAGAATTGAATAATTTTATTCAGCAAGGATGCATTAAATTGATCAAAATGGACAGTAAAGGCATTTATAATGTCCAAAAGATGTGTATTTCAAATAAACATTGTTCTTTTTGAACTTTCTGTTTCCAAAAACATTAAGCAGCACAACAGATTCCAACATTGATAATAATAAGAAATGTTTATTGAGCATCAAATCAGCATATTAGAATGATTTCTGAAGGATCATGTGACTCTGAAGACTGGTGTAATGATGCTGAAAATTCAGCTTGCCACCACAGGGATAATTTCAATTTGACAATATATAACAATAAAAAAATGTATTTATTTTAAATTGCAATAATGTTTCACAACATCACTGTTTTTACAGTATTTTTGATCAAATAAACGCAGCCTTGGTGAGCTTAAGAGACTTATATTTAATAGAAAACAGCTATTTTAAATTGCAATAATATTTCACAACTATATTTTTGATCAAATTAATGCAGCTTTGGTGAAACTAAGAATCGTATTTCAAAAATTACAAAACTTACAATTCAAACTTTTTAAATGGAAATATACATTTATATTTAATTTCCCATGATTTGATGATAGCAAAAAAGGCTCCAAAATCAGCTTGCAACATTTTTCAATTTCATTTGAAAGTGACGTGACATTCAGCCAAGTATGGTGACCCATACTCAGAATTCGTGCTCTGCATTTAACCCATCCGAAGTGCACACACACAGAGCAGTGAACACACACACACACTGTGAACACATGCCCGGAGCAGTGGGCAGCCATTTTTATTTGCGGCGCCCGGGGAGCAGTTGGGGGTTCGATGCCTTGCTCAAGGTGCACCTAAGTCATGGTAGAAGGTGGAGAGAGAACTGTACATGCACTCCCCACACCCACAATTCCTGCCGGCCCGAGACTCGAATCACAACCCTTCGATTGGGACAGACTCTCTAACCATTAGGCCACGACTTCCCCGCATTTATTTAATTGATAAAAATGCCTAATATAATTATTTCATTTTATTTCACATTTATTTTCAGTCTAGCCAATTTATTAGCATTTGTTTATTTAAAAAAAAATAACTTTGTTATGCTCAACAATTTCTTCCACCAACCTTACTTTTTTTAACTTCTTCCTTGCATTTTGCTGTTTATGCTCATATTGGTCTCTTATTCCTCTTTTGCAGCTTTGTTTCTAAGATTGACAATGACAGCTTTCTCTACCTTCTGTCATCATCTTTTTCTACTCTCAGCCCTTTCCTTCCCTCTATCTACCTCTTTTCCCTCTTTGTCTCATCATCCGTCACTCCTCTATCAGCATTTCCATCTCCTTGGCCCGTTTTTTACATTTCAATCACTCGCTCTTTCAGCTTTTGCTCTTAAAATGTTTCTACAGTCATTTTTCACTGCCTGTGAGCTATTCTTCACATACATTAATCTCCCTGACTACCGTATCTCAGTCCAGACAGTCCAGTCACACACAGAGACATCAATCCATCAGTCACTGAGTCAAGCAAACAGTTTAGAAATTCAAAACTGAATGCATGTCGTCTGCAAAAATCCAGCTCGCTAACCAAATAAAATCATTACTGTTGTGCATCTGAAGATTTTACATGTTTATTTCAATCCACTGAAGGGTTTTAATCTCCTGTGCACAAGCAGAACTAGTGGTTTGTGGGTAATGAGTCGCAGTCATGCTTCAGACCACTGCGTTCTAACTAATCAGTGGCAACAATGCAGTGACGGGCACGTTCAAACACAGCATGCATGAGAGCTGTAATTGAACAGTGAGAGGCCTAATTCACCAGAGAATTTACTAGAACAATGTGTGAACAAGTGTGAATTGGCCTTAATATGGTGAAAAGAGAGATTTATTTTCATCATTTACCACAACACAAAGAAGCGCTTAGAGAGCAATAAAGAGACTTTGTGATCTTTGGGAAATGTGGGTGATACAACACTTATTAACAAACATGGATAGGAACACTTAGTAAAATATACTCACAAAGAAATTAAATAATATTTGGATTAACAGTGAAACTGCTTTGAGAATTAAGCACTGAAAAGGTCTGAACTTGTTTCAAATATTATTGAAAAAAATAAAAATGCTAAAAATGTGTCGCACAAACCTATTTCACCTTCTTCTAGAGCCCTCCTCATCTAATATGTAAATATATGATATACATACATATATATACATATATATACACATACATATATATATATATTATATATATATATATATATATATATATATATATTATATATATATATATATATATATATATATATATATATATATTATATATATATATATATATACTACAAACATATATAATATATATACATTTATATATCTATCATAAAAAAAATGTTTCTATTTCATATATTATATAAAAAGTAAAGACATTTATAACGTCACAAAATGTTTCTATTTCAAATAAATGTTGTTCTTTTGCACTTTCTACTGTTTTCAACATTGATAATAATAAGAAATGTTTCTTGAGCACCAAATCAGCATATTAGAATGATTTCTGAAGAATCATGTAATGCTAATGATCGCTGAAAATTCAGCTTTGCATCACAGGAATAAACTACATTTTTAAAATATATTCAAATTGAAAACAGTTATTTAAAATGAACAGTATTTTTGTTCTTACTGTATTTGTGATCAAATAAATGCAGCCTTGATGAGCATAAAATACATCTTTCAAACCCAAAACTTGGTTTGAATGAAACATACATTAAAATACACTAAACAATACATTAGAATGTTATGTATTATGTATTAATTTTGCTCTTTAATGTCTTATGACTTGCATGTTAGGAAGCAAAAAGGTGTTGGACGCCAACTATTGTGTCCTAAATTCCTCTCTTGCTGCTGTGAATTTATCTCAATAAATACATGAATTATGTTGACAATGGAGGCTGTAGCTCATTTCCTGCGAGGGGCCAAAGTTTAAGTGGCACTGCTATAGTAATAGTCGAGTGCGTGTGGTTCTCAGCGTTTGGTTATTTACAGAAAGTGCTGAGTAGGGCAGAATTTGGATGACTGCAGAGCGACGGGCACTACGCTGAGGGAGATACAGGAAGAGGCAACACACAGCTGCACAGTCGTAGTCCCTGACTTCACACAGCCCTGCATGCTCCAGCACTTCCTGTAGGAGCGCCCCAACCTCCTGCGCTACTTCCTGCCCAGCGCTGAATCAACAAGCAGGGATAAGAGCAGGAAGTCAGACTACAAGGTGGGCAGAAGGGTGTGTGCAGAGAGGGCAGCGCTCCGGCGGCTGGGTGTTAGGGTCGCCAGGTTCATCAGGAAAGATATCAAAAGGACAAAAACAAAGGGAGGGAAAGTTGAGGGGAGAAAGAATGACAGGTGAAGACGTCTGAACATCTGAACAGACAAAAGCTAGCATACTTACACGTCCCACAGGGGTTGAGACAAAGGCTGGAAGCTCGGGACTACCCGCCCTTAAGGCTTGAGGAACTACAGTGTGACTATGAACTTCCACAGCTAAGAAAGCAAACAGAGGCCTGTTGGACTTTGGAGAGAGACATGACAGTGCAGAGTCATTCCACTGGGACACATGATATCACTGCAGATGACCCAAATAACATGCCATTACATTTCCTGTTGGTCTGAAGCACAGCAAGTGCCCTGCCGAAGAACACTGCCATATACAGACCTTACAGTCTTCTATGTAGTCCACCCATTGTTTTAAAGCTATGTGGGTTTGATTTGGTGATTAAATATATGAGATGGTATCTGAAAGGCTATAGGTATGATCCTGTAAGGGTGATGCATTGTGCTCTTGAACGAGACACTTAAAGGGACAGTTCACCCTAAAACCCAAATGAATCAGTTTAATCCAAATCTTCTGAAGAGACACTATTGCTTTATATGATGAACAGAATTAATTTAGGCTTTTATTTGAATTCAACATTGATCAACACACAAACACATACACATCAAACATGGCAAACACTTAAGTGCAACTAAACTTGCTTGACACATATTTTTTTTTTTCAGAATTCTTTATAAACCGAAAGTCCAAAATAACTTTTTATTTGAAACAGAAATCTTTTTTAACACTTTTAAATGTCTGTCACTTTTGATTTGATGCATTTTATGCATCCTTCTTTCCTGAAAAAAAATTCATAACAATAGAAAAAAAAAAACTTACTTATCCCAGACTTTAGAACTGTTTAGAACTTTAGAACTGAAAAGGGTTTTGTTTGTTTGTTCACCCACTACAAAATCTGAATTCTGTAGGAAACACTGCATCATCTTTCACAAGCAACCCAACCCACTTGTCAGAAAATAGGGTGTATATTTTGTATATATTTACGCAATCATGCAGAAAATTCATGCACTGGGAAGGAAGAAAAGACCAAGAGAGGAAGAGACTTTAAGGCAGGTTTATTAGCAGCAGACAGGAGGAGGTAAATGTATAAGACATGGTTTCTACCATGAGACTGATGACTCAATTAGATGCATTGTAGTTAGACAGAGAAGACTCTTACCAGCTCATGTGGAAGGAACATGTCTTCCTGTCTGGCCACAACCAGACACACACTGTCCCCCTGCTTAGTACTGCGTAACATGGCCACCAGTTCCTCCTGGGAACGGCCAGTGATGTCCACACCGTTCACCTGAATACACACATGCACTCACTTTCAATTGATTTCATATGCACCTTCACACTGATTCAAGCAATCAAATACATTACTATACTAGAAACACCCCATCTTATTCCAGAAAGAGACTCACTTCTAGGATCCTGTCACCTGACTGCAGGCGGCCGTCTTTGACAGCAGCTCCTCTGGGTAGGATGTTTTTGACGAGGATGGGACCAGGCCCATGCACAGAAGAATCTCTGGTCACAACAGTGAAGCCCAGACCTTCAGGACCTACGCAGAGATTGAGAGCGATCGGGATTAAAATGGTTGACAGACTACCTAAACATAATTTGTCAGCAATACTTCAGTAATTCATGTTTGAAGACTATTCTCTTCCCAGTCAGCACACTATAAAAATATCAGCAATTTGTCTGTAAAAGAGTCATTTTGAATGTCGCATTTGAAGTCCCATATGGGTGTATAAACAGCCCATAACATTTCATATCCTAAAAATAAAAGGATCATGTGACACAGAAGACTGGATTAATGACTGTTGAAAAGCTTTGCTTCACAGGAATAAATTACATTTTAAAACAAATTAAAATAGAAAACTTAAAACAGTTATTTTATATTGCAATAATATTTCACAATATTACTGTTTTTATCTGTATTTTAGTGACATAAATGCAGCCTCGGTGTGAATGAGACTTCTTTCAAAAACAAAAAAAAATCTTAGCAACCTCAAACTCTTGGATGCTACAGTAGGTACAGTACATTATATTTAATCATAGCACATAAGATACATTAAAATTGATAAATCATAAATTCAGTTTTAAAACAATGTCCTGCAGAAAATTATTTGAAGATCTTCGCAAAGATCCAAAGTCTGTATTATAAATACCTAAAATAAAAAAATAAAAATCATGGGAACCAACAGAAGAGAGGCGGTAGACTGGCTCTATAAAACTCCTCATAGACTCTATACTGTACACAGGGGGGGTCTGTCTGAGGCCTGTCAGGGACAGTCGGGCTGATAAAGACCATCCTTGTGCGAGACTGAGATTACAGCCACATGGCTTCAGAAACTGAAGTTTAATTTCACATTTGAGCACATTTCAAAGAGTCAGAGTCAAAGGGACAGAAAAAAATAAAGACAGAGTGCATGAAAATGAAAGACAGAATCAGAGACAGTTTGTTTAAAGTAAACCGAGAAAGCGAGAGGAAGAGATAATGCTAAAAATCAAAATGTTCTTTCTTCCTTACACAACTTAAAGTCAACACAAGCCTGACTCACAACAGAAATATCATTACTCATATCAGGACGACCTCCGGATGCTGACATTTACACTTTTCAGATGAAATTCAAGTGTTCCACCAGAAAAAAAAAAAAAAAAAAAAAACATTAATGGTAAAAAAATAAGCACCTGACTAGAAACCATTCCCTTTTTTTCTTTCAGCCCGGATAAAAAGGGGATATTAAAGGAGGAGACCACTGTCTAGCACAGGTGGTGGTCCATTTAAACTGAGCTGCTGCCTTGACCTGTGCATACTGCTTCTTACAGCAGTCTTGATGCTGTCACGGTGACTGATAGGTAGATTAGAGAAAAGGCTACAGCTCCCTGTGTGACACGAGGCACGTCTTTAGTGTGGATATTTCCAGTCCTGTCCCTGAGATCAGGGATAAAATGAGCGCAGCTGGGGCGTTCAGACAGCATTTTATGCTCGTCATTTAGCACAATCGTTTTACGGTCAGCACTTTTTTGTTCCAACGATGAATTTATATCATCATTAATGACAGAATCAATAAGAACTTAAAGAGCAGGTCATATGGTATTTTAAAGTGTCCTAATATTGTGTTGGAGTGCCCTACAACAGGTTTAAATGCATCTAAGATCAGAAAACATTGTAATTTTCTCAGAACATACATTTTAATATTAGAGTCATTTGCCAATTATTAGGAAATGATACGTTTCAAGCAAGTTCGGAGCAAGCCCCTCCCTTCCTCAAGCCTACTCTGCTCTGATTGGAAAACCTGTTGTGATTGGCACAGAGATGAGTCCTTGAGCCAGTAAGCCAGCGCTACCACTGACAAAGCACCTTTACATAAAACAATAATATAATCAATCCGTTCTTATAATGACATAAAATACAAAAACACTTATGCAAGCGAATCGTGCCAACAGCTAAAGTTTAGCTGCTAAACTGTGAACACTAGGTGGATACGTTAGCCGAGTGCTAACGTGACTAACTGATTAAACAATACAGTTTGCAAAAAAAAATATGTCTACTGTAATGTTTGAAGAACGACAGACAAAAGACGCTCACAGGAGCACACCAGCCGAAATCACTCATCTCTCCCGCATTAACCCTGTAACTGCCAGTGCAGCACAATAAACAGCAGTTTCACAATTATTATAAAGTCTGTGTGCTACACTACATTCTTTATTATTAAACAAAGTAATTAGAATGACGTCAGTCTACAATAATCAACATATTCTTAGGTTCACTGCAAATTTTTAGAACTACTTCAGTAAGACCGTAATATCGTGCTTTACCTGGAAACACATTATATGTACTTTGAAAAGATAGAAAGCATATATAAAAAAATTAACATAGTAATAGTTATTTAACTGGGGCTACAACTACACAGAAACAATTTGCAACTTTAAAATACTTGATCAGACAACACAATGACAAACAATTCACATATCTCAATACAGTTGTCATTGAAGACCTAGAAGCTAAACGGTGCTTACACAACAAACCAAACAATTATTAAGCATGCTACATAAAACGTAAAAGCAAGAATTATTAATAACACTTACATGTTGTGATACGGAGGAGGAATCTGATGCAAATACACTTGGAACTGAACCTTCCTTCAATATCAGCCGGCTCGCGAATCCAAGTTTGATTGCATTTAAGTTGGTAAAGCAATCGTCTTCAAAATTTCGTGAACCAAAGCACAAGGCTCGGACTATACTTCTGTGGTACAGTTGTATATATGAATTGTAGCCACTTAGTCTCCAAACGCTCATCCTTGGGCAGATGAAAAAAGTTTTGCTTTTGAGTCGCACTTCAGAACACAGCGTCTCGTCGCCATGATGTTTTCTAGTTTTCACTGGCGTCTTGGAGCGCAATAAGTGGGCGTAACGTATTCAAATAACTTGACAAGTTGACGTCATCTAGTCAGAGAAAAAGCTTCGGCCTTCTAACGATTCATAAAAATGACTCAGAGTCGACTCTTACTTTTGAAAGACAATAACTTTATATACGGTGCACTGTCATATTTCAAACTTTGCAGGATGTTTTTGTTCACTTAGATCTATGTTACACACTACATGAAAGGTAAATTTCAAAATTCCATGATAGGTGCTCTTTAATAGACTTTGCAGCCTGAAATTACAGCTTCATTTATTCGATTAGACGGCCAAACCCACCGACTACAAAGTCGACCAATGTTAGAGTAAGGGAGAGAATCATTGTAAAAAGAAATACATTCCTTTAAAAGATCTTGCAGGAATGTGTATGTTCTTTTAAAAGGAGAATTTTAATGTAATTTAATGTAAGCATACTTATACAGTATGCAGGGTTTTTCAATCTCAGATCCATACATGATTTTGTTAAATAAATATACATTTGTGTTAATTCTGTATTATATCTCAGATAACTGTAACTTTTACTGTAACAAACAGTTTATGGGACCTTTTGAGTCACAAAAAACTTAAAAATAAGAAATTTAAATTACTTGAGACCAATAGAATTCCTCCAAATGTTGTCCCAACTAGTCAAACACAGCTGTCTGAATGAAGAATTACAAATTTGACAATATCTCTAAAATGTTAAGAGTTTTTGAGTTCCCAGCATGCACTGCAGCATGAATAAATTATGAGGTTACTGTTACAGGATTACTGTTTCACCAAACTTTTGTGATGTTAAGAGCTCATCTTTGAACATTTGTTGATTGTCACGGTTGTTGAGGTTTGTGTCAAGTCTTGAATTCTATGTACAACTTTCTAAAACTATATCCCAGATGTCTTTGATTTGTTGGAGATTGCGCTTTCAGAAACGATAGTATAGTTTATGTCACGTATTAATTGTCCTTTCAAAATTATATGTATAGGCTACCAAATCGATAGATTAATTTATTTTGTGCAACTATTTTACAAGAAATACATAGTTGCCTTCATGAATTTATTGGATGAATAAGACATTCTGCATTGGTGAACAAACTAATTCAAACTGACAGAACAAAGTAGTGTTACTAAAGCCAATTAAAACAATATTTGAGAGAACTTAAAAATCTGATTTCCTCAGGTTGTGTTAAATTTTTCTCAACAATTCCTTTTATACAGTCCATCTTTTCCAGTTGTTTACCTTTCTTAAGATTGATTCTGAGCCTCCTTCCATCCTTCTTGTTGTGGTTTTGTAGAGGTGATGGTCCCAGGCTGTTTTTCAGGAGGGGGCTGTCAGCACTTTTGCTTCTGGGGGTGGGTGAGAGCCTGAGGGGTAATGGGGAGCTCAGAGAGCGACCCTCTAGACTGCTGTTGGACTCCTGAAACTCAGCTTGCCATCCTGAGGAGGTCTCCACAGGCTTCACGATGGGCTTCACCTTCAGCGGTGGAGGGTCTTTGGTCCGTGTGGATGTGTCAGGGTTTTCGGAGTTAAAGAGGTGGCCGATCACAGTCTTCTCAAAGCGTTCTTTGTTAAAAACTGGAACAACTTCTAAACGAACGATGGATGAACGCATGGCTTGTCTGAATATTTCCTGTGCTCTGGCAAAAGACAGAGGGAGAAAGAGATAAGGAACACAGGAAATAGAAAAAGTAATTATTTTATTGCAATTTTTTATAATTATTTGCAAGTTGCTTGATGAAACAAATAAACCTGGAAACTAAAAAGAGGTGGAAATTGTAATATATCGAATAATCTTTGTTTAGATAAAACTCACTCTGACATTTATTCTGACAGAATAATTGGGGTTATGACTAATGAGTCCTACGCATCACAAATGACAAAGCAATCCACCTCCTTTATTTTTGCTTGACTGGTTTAATTCAAAAACCATCCATCCATCCTGAGCATAATAAAATTAATGTGACCTTCTACTGGACAGAAGTAATTCTCCTTAGCGGAGATATGTGTATATAATGTATGCATAATGTACATGATGACCATGGAACAACTGGGTAATGTTTCAACAGGTATGGCAAGCTCTGATTAACTTTTGCGTCAAACAATTTCTGCTCCTATAGCAGCTATCTAATATGAAGAATGTTTGAAGAATATATCTTGTTAATTTGGGTTCTCTTCATATGCTCGTACCATCAAAACTAACACAAATCTAACATTATATGTTAAAAACTGCCCCAAAACCCAATGATTTGTCAGATCTTGACAGCTATGGGTCAGGTAGCAGATCTCTGATCAGCATGACAGCGTGTAGTAATGCAATTTAAGAGTAGAAGATCTACTGCACACACCAAACAGTGCACAGTAAATAACCATGACTGCTGGAAGGGCTCTGTCACCATGGGTTGAGTGTTTTTCTGCTATTTGAGACCAGTCCAGAGGTGACAGCCATAAATAGAGTACAAAAAACGGACACCATGCCTGTTTTTACAACCATTACATCAAAAGACAAGGCTAAAAACAAAGTATCACAACAGGAAGGAACGGATATCATGAGATGGAGACAGAGAGAGCAGACCAGAAGGTGAAGCAGAAAGAGACTCACTGTGAAAAGGATTTGTCCATTAATTCAGTATCATTAATTTTGACAATGCACTCATCGTCCTGAAAGATGCCTTCCCTTTTGGAGCGACTGTTCTCTTCCACCCCTCGAATGTGCAGACCCAGAGCCCTGCGAGAGAGCAAACCATAAATTACCAACAAAATAGAGCACAGCACCAGCCAGCGACTGGCCATGACAGGCTGTGCTATTGTATTATAATAGAACAACAGCACATGTAAAACACAATAATTACCCAGTAATTAGATAATAATTATAAAAAACTACTTATTCAAGTATCAACATGGTCCACACTAGTGTATTGTAGGGAATTCTGAAATGAGGAAAAGTCTCCTCTATGCATTTGGCTTTTTTTAAGTCCAGGATAAATTTATGTTTCAGATTCGTTTGAGCCGTCACTTTAATTATTGATGTCAATAGACAAAAGATTTGCCATCCCAAGCACCCTGAAAAACCCAGATGTACAGACCGCTTTGCAAAACACAAGACATCAGTGCTATGGCTGGCAGTGATAAAGGCTATCAGGCTGGAGAAACTCATAAAGCAGGAGCAGGCATGGCAGATGAGTATTAATCCCTCAGTCTTCACCCGCAGGCAGTGCACTCGGGCTCATTCACTCTGAATAACACATTCATACATTACAGTGGGCCGCGGCACTGTCTACAGTGCTGTAGAGGCATGGAGAAATTATGGAAGATACTTTTGCAGAAATTCAAATGGACATTTGTAGAGTCACACTGGACTGAAATTGTTTCCTCAGAGAGGTGATATTTGACTGGAGGGATAAAGGTTGAGTTTTCAGGAAGTGTATGAAAGAGACTAAGTTTATTTGTCTTCAGCTGCTGACAGCAAGAGCCACAATAACCGGCCTGTTTATGATTCTACACATCACTAAAAACATTCACATGTCCACAGTTACAGCGCAGATCAACTACAACAGCTATACTATGTGGCTTTAAACTCATATATACTATACATGCAGTACTGTTCAAAGGTCTGTCTGTTACACTCACCAAGGCTGCATTTATTTGATCAAAAATACAGTAAATAGAAATAATATTGTGAAATCTTCATTTTTCATTTAAAATAACTTTGCCATTTTAATATATTTTAAAATACAATTTATTCTACAGTATATGCC
The DNA here is from genome assembly GCF_018340385.1 of Cyprinus carpio. Classification (NCBI taxonomy): domain Eukaryota; kingdom Metazoa; phylum Chordata; class Actinopteri; order Cypriniformes; family Cyprinidae; genus Cyprinus; species Cyprinus carpio. The sequence goes on along the minus strand of NC_056580.1, from coordinate 9,730,381 downwards.
AGAAATATACCAATGAGAGTGGCCAATGATCATTTTAACACCAACATATAAAATATAACACATTTAATCAGTTACCAGCAGATTCCACACTAATATATTCATCGGCTGATTCCACCAATCACAAAATGGTTATTTTCTATCAAAAACATGTTTTATGTATTTAATGTGAAATTGAAAATAAACTTTACTGTCCTCAAAGAAATGTTTTAGGAATTCTGCACACTTACATATTGTGTGTTCATTGCCATTACCCAACAAAAATCCTTATATTTAAATTTTTAAGCATTTTAAACAGCCATACATATACTGAAAAATAATGCATCACAATAAAATCACGAAAACCACAAAAAACAAAAACAGTAAAAACAATATACCTAAAGCGAAAGATGCAGACGATTTTCAGGAATATGCTACCACTGCATCTTATTATTCAGCATTCTCAACTAGTTGACTGGTAAAAATGAGTAGTCAAGCAAACCTGAATGTAAACTAATAACGTCTCCTATTATCACCTTCAGACTAAACAAAACTATAAATAACAAAAACAATTGTGCGTAAAAACTCTCCAATAACACCAGAGGTCAGATTAGCGGCATGGAATCCGTATGAAGATAGCGGCCCAGGTTCTGGAGTGAATTAGCCTTGTGTTGGTGTAAGACATGAGAGTGTGACCTGCTAATGCTCAGGAAGGATCTCTTCACCCCTCCATTAGTTAGGCTTCCCGTCCACATGAAGTCACTCTGCATTTGCTAACATGCCTGTTTATGTTATCACTCGCCTCACCATTGGAGAATATTACGACAGTCTTTAAGACAGGGTGACCTTTGACACACAGAGAGAGGGGCATGGCATGTCTAAAGGAAACAGATGGAGGTTAAGGCCTGTGGGAGATGTGAGTGAGGGGGGTGATGGAGATATACAGGAGGAGAGAGTGAGAGAAACAAAAGAAAAAGACTGAATCCTACAGGGAGGTATCTGTCTTTATTAAGACTCCTGTGCTGTCTCAGTCCCTTGTGGCTCTCTCTGATGACTCAGTTTCAGTCAAAAAGAGAAAGAATTAGAACTTAGTGCATGTCAGACAGTAAGAGTGCTCAACCATAAAAACATCTGGTCATTAACTGAGCCATTCCACAGAAGTTCATGCAAGGTAAAAGTTAGCCAAAGTTACTCAGAAATTGCACTTTGAAGATTATGTGACTCACAATCAGGACAGCTTCTTTTTGATCATGCACAAAAACTCCAAAACAAGCACCAAAGCTAAGATAGGGGTGTAACAGCAATTTAGCCAAATTATTTGCAAACACAAAAGGGGAGAGAAGTATGTAGAACTTCATATATGACTTCATAAATGATTTTGTGAAAAAATTACTACTTAGTAAATATTGCATTTTTTTTTATTTTTTTTTTTTGTTCTTACCAACCTACATTTGCTTAAATATATCTGCATTAATGTAATCACACTGCTCTCTACTTATACTTTTTTTTTTCTTTTTTTTTCATTAGTCATTGAAAAATCCATATCAGACCATGACAAATGTGGGTGGGCCTGCTAATAAGAAATATAATAGCAATATAACCAATCTATACTATTTTGTCTGCCTTAAAAAAAAGAAGAAAGAAAAAAGAAAGAAAGAAAGAAAAATAAATAAATAAATAAATATTTAATTTGTATTTTTTTTTTAACACCAGAATTAAGAATAAATAATAATAAAAAAATTAAATTAAAAATTAATAAATAAACATACTATTCAAAAGTTGGGGTCAGTACAATTATATTTATTTTTTTGTTTAGGTAACACTTTATTTAAACAGTTATAATCCTTGTTACACGTTAAACGTACTTACTATTATAATAACAATTAATTATTCATAATTTCATGCAAGTAACCCTAAACCAAACCCTAATCCTAACCCTAACTATACAGTAAGTACATGTAGTTAATTAGTATTACTCAGTACTTAAGTGTACTGTATAATTATACTGTAACAAGGACACCTTAAAATAAAGTGTAACCTTTATTTTTTAAAGAAACTACTAATTTTATTTAGCAAGGATGTGTTAAATTGACAAAATTACAGTGAAGATATGCATAATGTTTCAAAAGATTTCTATTTCAAGTAAATGTTGTTCATCACAGTAATAAATTACATTTTGAAACCTATTCAAACAGAAAACAGTTATTTAAAATTGTAATAACATGTCACTATTTTTTACTGCGCCTATGATCAAATAAATGCAGCAGAATGAACAATGGAGAATGTATTGTGGGTGTCCATGTAACATAAAAACTACATCTAACTTAGTTTTACAAATGGTCAATCCCAACCCCCCCCCCCTTACAGCTGAAGTACTTAACTTTTAACCCCTCTCATTTACCCTATGAAATGTCGTGATGAGTTTCCCTGAGCCAGCAGCACTCGATGCTGACCCCACAGCCCTGCTCCTGCCTTCAAACAGAGCTGTGGGTTTATACTGCTGACCCGCTTGAAACAGCAGCTGCAGCAGTCTGAACACCACAGGATACCCAACAAAACAAAAAATGTCCTATCCACAACCATGAGCACATGAACATATGACTGTCCATATTTAAACAACGTATATTCAGTGTTCAGCACCTTGGTCCTGATGAACAGTAGGAACTATGCAGGTACACAGAGGTTTACATACATAAGTCTTTAAGTACACATTTTGCATCTTAATGCACATTTCTGTTCTTATTGTGCACAAGTCATCGGGTTTTTGCAAGGGTTTTTTTTTTTTTTTTTGTATTTATGTTTACTCGCTAAATCTTCTATATAATTTAGTTGAAATTTCTTCAAATGCTACAATAAAAAAATAAAAAAATAAACTTAAAATACAATGCAAATAAACTTTTTTTTTTTTTTTTTTTTTTTTTTTTTTACACATTATTTCTGTTTTTAGAATATCTTATTCTACGCTGGAAAATTAAAATAATATTTTTAAGTTCAAATGTGAACAAAAACCAAAATCTAGATCAGGAGTGTCAAACTCCTTAAATTCAACCCTTATTAAGCACACCTGATCCAACTAATCAAGTCCTTCATGCTTATTTGAAAAATACATGCTATGTGTATTGAAGCAGGGTTGGAACAAAACTCTGCTGGGCTCCAGGCCTCCAAAAATTGATCTACATTAGATTTACTGGAATTTAACTGATTTAGATTTATAAACAAATATAATCTAACTGAAATCTCTTTGAATGAATGAATGAATGAATGAATGAATCAATGAATGAATCAATGAATGAATGAATGAACAAACAATAGAACATACAAATGCAAATAACCACAAATACATTTTTTTTTTTTTTTTCTGTTCTGGATTGGGAAATCAAAAAAAAAAAAAAAAAGTAATATGTGACCCCTCATTTGCATGGAAGAATTAAATACATAATTTCTGGAATAATTTAAAGACTCCATGAATAATGATTGGGCAAAAAAAAAAAACTGCCATGCAGGAACAGTCGTCAATATTCTTGGTCAGTCTTCCCAAAAAAGAAAGATTTACATTCTGTTTAATTTCTTATTAAATTCACCTAAACATTATTTTGTCAACCTTAAGTAGTACACTAACATATAGATAGCTCAAAAGCTTAAAAGACATGAACTAAAAGGTACAAACACCCCACTTCTGATTCATGACTTCAAAAGCCTGAGAGAAGCACAGAACATTCCCATAATTCCCCCACAACAAAAAACATGCAGACACAAACAAAGCTCTGAATGTGTGCGGTGGAGCTTAGATTTCTCTGGCGCAAGTCAACATGCTTTAAGTAAGACATGCATCACCAGAAAGTGTGCGTTTGCGTATGAAGAGGAGAGAATGTGAGAAATGTGGAGTGCTGTACTAACCTTCCGCTGAGAGAGGAACAGTACGGCACCACGTGTATTCCTAGAGGCCCTTGTTCTCTTGAAATCTCCACCGTCCTTGTGAGGCTGCTGCTGCACACACACAAGAACAAAACCCATTAGTTAAAATTTTTAAGTCGTCAGACTGCACAACATAAACCTGTGTAATCTCTGTGTATTGTGGCTCAGTTATATCTCACGCGGGGGGGTGCTGAGCCGCCGTACATGTCTGTGTTAGTCAGATCTCTAGCACATGATCTTGTTTTCCTACATACCCTGCTGAAATAGTTTCTATGTTGCCTGCCTTTCTGACTAATTTTCAAATGTTTTTTCCCTGTTTTCCCCTTTTTCAGCAGTTAATGTTCTTGGCATGTGGTGTGATGATATAGACGGGAATGTTAAGTGGATAACTGTGGACAGAAAGGTCCGTTGCACTGCTGCACTGATCATTAACCTTTAATCCACAACTAATAGTTCTTCAAAGTGGAATATTTGCAGTCATACATGAGTGAGTACAGTGAGACACCGCATGAGCTGGATGAAAGCATGAGAAAGAGAAAGACAGGCTGAGACCGACCCACAATGGAATTAAAGTAAACATGACACACATAAGTCTGGAAGCTGATTGGTCAGTGCAGTATTTCATGTTTGGCTGGTTAGTTCCCATTAGCCCCTGCTGGTATATGCTGTAACTACACCATCTGTTCTCAAAAAGGAGCTTTCTCCACTGATCTGTGCAAGCAACAAAAAATAAATAAATAAATAAATGAACTGTCACAATGAGCTGTCACTGTATAGAGGAAAAAAAAAAAGTTTAGAATACTATGAGAATAAAAAATGTTTGTAAATTATTAAACAGACTATTTAAAAAAAAATCATAATACTTATGAATACTAATAATTACCCTTGCTGAATAAAAGTAGTAATATCTTTCAAAACAAACAAAATGTTAGACCTCAAAAGTTTAAATAGTAGTATATTTTAATAAACTACCAAAAAACGTAATTTAAAATTTCACTAAGTGAATGCATAAGACAGACATAAGGCAACAACTGAGACTGTCAAAAGCAAACTAAATAAAATCTGGAATGAAGTGAATGTGCTTCAGAGAACTTTAGCCTATGTGCGTGCCACTAGTTTAGACTCGCATGTCATCTGGAAATGAATGTGTAACCAAGACTGTCTCTACTGCTGTTATTTATATATCTCTGCTTATTTTACAGTTAAATTTCATGAATAGAAACTGATGATAAAACTAGTAGCACTTAACAGAGAACGAGTGAGAGCCAGTCTTTATTGAAACAATGGTTTATAAAGTTTGATGCACTTGAAATAGAGTGCACACTACATACTAAGCTCTAAAGAGATCACCCTTAGTTAGTTCTGAGACTTTGCCTAATGTTTATGATCAGCCCTGAAATAACTACAAATACAAAAAAATGCTCAAATTCAAGACTTAACTCTTGGAGGGGATTAATTTGACTTTGAATAGTCAAGAAAACTTGAACATCGAGAAGGGAGAAAAACAAACAAAACAAAAATGAGAAGTGCTGGGGAGACAGTGCTATTCTTACAATGAAGTACATGTCATTATGCCTGAGGGACAGTACATGAAAACACTGCCACTGATTGCAAGGTCATGAGGAACAAATACAAAACACTCCAGCAATCAAAGAGAACAACACTGTTACAATAACCCCGATGTCTTCATTTATAATACTCTGGCCAAACACACAACTGTTCAACAAAAGTTTGGGGTCGACAGGTTTTTTACAGTGAAAAATATTATATTGAAATATTATTTCAGTTTAAAATCTATCTGATTAGATTTTAAAATATAATTTTTTTCTGATATGTTTTAAAATGTAAATTGTTTCTTTGATGGAGTATTTGGTTTTTCATGATTATTCAGAAATCATTCTGATATGCTGATTTGGTGCTGAAGAAACATGTATTATTATTATCAATGCTGAAAACAGTTGTATAATATTGTTGAAGTGATTGTGAATCATTTGTTTTCAGGATTCTTTAAATAATTGAAAGTTCAAAAGAACAGCATTTGCTGAAATAAAATTATAAATTTCTTTATTGTCACTTTTGATCAATTTTGTGAGTCCTGTTGAATAAAAATATTAAAGGGGTCATGAACTGAAAAATCAAAATTCCCTTGATCTTTTGACATGTAAGAGGTTGTTGTACTATAAAGTTTTTTTAATACATGTAGTGTAAAAAAAAAACAAAAAGTTCAGTAAGAACTTGGTTGTTTGTTCACTTCATTTTACCGCAGATTAATTTACAAACAATGCGCAATTCATCACTGGATTTTCAGTAAGATTCGTCAGAAAGACGATGCTGTGCGTAATATATCAGATCCGACAATAATGTCACACCACACAAGTGTGAGTAACTGTAATCACTATTGCTTTGTCTGTTATTACAGATCGTTTGATATGTACTGAGTATTTATACATTTTTAACCTAAATCACAGTGGCATTCATCTATGAAGGATGTAGCTGTCAAACACACACAGCTGTTAGCCAATCAGAGCATTTACTTCCGAGTCTACAATCCGCTACACCTATTCAAACCGAGCGTTCAGATGAGGGGGGTCAAAACAGGACAGAAAATAGCCTATTACTTCTAAATTATGTTTTTTGATGTAAACATCTTGATAACATAAGTGGACCTCAGAGAACAGTACAAAATAATAAAAAATGCAGTCTATGACTTTAATTTCTTTCAAAAAATGCAATACTGTATTTATATGAAAGTTATAAAGATGTTTTTACTTAATTCTAGGAAATAATACATTGTAAATACACAACAATATAAGTTTGTGTCAATGTAGCATACTACTGCTTTAAACATCCATGAATCTAATCAAAACTGTGATATTGAGTTTATCCATTCATTACAACATATTAATTGCAATTTTATTAAAACAATGGCTGTTAAATAAATAAATAAATAAATAAATAAATACATACATACATAAATAATTTTATATTTGTTTATATATTTATATATATATATATTTTTTTTTTTTTTTTTCAAGCTAATTCAGAAGGAAATATATAGCAAGATCAAAAATCATCAAAAGCCTGAAAAACAAAGATTTCATTCTCACAGCATACTTAGATCTTCTGCAATAACCACATAATGATCAGTTGTATTGCTATAATGCTGGTGCTCAAGTTATCTGCAGTGATTTTTTTTTTTTTTTTATAGTCTGGTGTGAGTGAGCATGAGGTGGTAAAATAAAACACTACAATTTAAAAAATGTGTGGAGAGTCTCTCTTTTCCTGAAGCCTTAAGCTCCAACACTCTAAAACAGGTATCTAGCCCAATAATTTACCCGTGTGTGTGAGGTCTTAATGACTGCAGCAGGCTGACCACACACACACGCAAACATAAATACACCCTTCTCCAGGCTTCTGTTTGACTTTAATTCTTTCATGTTTCCTGAGGTATGTAGTGCAGATTGTGTCTGACTGTGTGTGAGAGTCTATTTGGAGAAAAAACTGAGACTGTTGAGATGCTAATGCAGGAGAGAGCTGTCTGCCCAGAGCTCAGAGGACTCAACACTGATAAGCTTCCCCAGCACAGAGAGAGAGAGCGAGAGAGATGGGGTTTAAACACAATCACCATGAGATGGAAACTGCAAAAAACAACAACAAAGACGGGGAAAACTGTGGTAAGCGTGAGTAAATCCTGTGAAGTGCAGTTTCATCAACTCACCAGAATATTCGTTAATCAAGGCCGGCCCAAATAAGACATTCCAAAGGGAATCATATCCTTGAGGAGGGGCCAGGGAGCATTAATTGGGTGGGGGCTCTCAGCACCCTTCCATCTTGCACTCTCACTTTCACTCTCCACTCTCCACTCTCCATTTCAAACCAAAATGTTGTTACATACTATACATTATGGATGCATTCATTATTGTATGAATTTTATAGGTTAGAGGGTTAGTGTGAACACAGTATTTGCACTATTTATACAAGATTTTTTTTTTTGCTTTGCCATGAAAAAAAAATGGCATTTTTAAATATATTCATATATTATATATATATATATATATATATATATATATATATATATATATATATATATATATATATATATATATATATATATATATATATATATATATACACACATATACATATTTATATATACACATATATATATATATATATATATATATATATATATATATATATATATATATATATATATATATATATATATATATATATACATACACACACACATACAATTTAACACAATCTGGCCCAAAAAAAAGGTATTTTGTTGCCTACCTTTTGGATCAACTTTACAATAATGCCTATAGGAGCAGTCTTACTAGGATTCGGAACAAAGCTCAGAATCCTCGATTCTTTCGTTCATTACCTCACTCCTACTTTTCCTCTTTGGTTAAACATCCCGCATTAACAGGCAAACAAATTAACGGTGAAGAAAGCCTGTCCAACCATCTAAAGATGAGGACAGTGGATGAAAGCATGGCTGTAAAACAGGAAAGTGGCAATAGAGCAGGTGTCCTCTTTATTTACCTGCTCTCTCTTCCATACAGACAGAAGCCAAGGTACAAAAAAAAAGGCAGATACGAATAAAAGAGAGCAAATTATCAAAGCTCTCCCGTCTTTTCAACTCTCCATCTTCAAAGTGATGAGCTTCAGCAGCTTTGCACAAATAAGAGCTGTGGTTCAGATTAACAGTCTCTCGTGTGATTGTGTACGAGCCGAGTGTGGGCCTGCTTTGCAAGAGTTCCTGGAGAAACATGCTGAATGAAGGACTATTTGAATGCAGTTGCTGTTTTTTATGCGTTGGCTATTGTTTTGCAAATTCAGAGATGTCTGATGTAGGCTGGAGAGGACTGAGTAATGGAAAATGTATGTGAAGAGGTGTGAACAAGGCTGTGTGTTTACCTGCCAGTGTTTAACCCAGAGTAAAGCTCCCCTACAGGGTTGAAATAATCCTCCTATTCAGAAGGACTTTAATTCGGCCTCACAATCAGGGATCCAGTCACTCAACAGGGATGCAGAAGCACCGCATGCACAATCATGCTCTCAGTCTCCAGCGGCTAATACGCCAGACTCATAGCATTAAAGGATGACTAACGTTAAGCCCGTTTACCTTCGAAATAAATAGAGGGGCTGGTAAAACTTATTTAAACAGCACTTTGCAAATACAAAGGTAATTGGCAGGTTACTGTAGACCAGCACTTCGTCTTAACTGCTACTCATACAGAAATGTGCAAAATTATTTTCAGCTTAATGTCTAGAGCATGTACTACATCTGTCCCACACATCTGATTACCACAGTAATTTTGATGGTAAACACACTAACAGTGGAGATCCATGGGACAGATGTTTTGAATGCATTATTTGAGCTGTAAAACTGTCTAAATCCTCTTTTTGAGATGGGACTGGAGGAAATTCTAATAGTTGGAGTTTTCAGTACAGATCAGTACTTGCATGACATTCCTTTACCAGGATGAGCCTAGGATGCCAAAGATGCTGTCAAAAGACATTAAAGTGATAGTTCACACAGAACTGAAAATTCTCCGTATTCTCCTTTTTCACGGTATTTCCATACAAAATGACTGGATGGAGACTTGTCAAGCTCCAAATCAGGTCAAAATGAGCACCATAAATGTGATCCATCAAGGTCATCACAAACCGAACGAGAAGCACTGCGTCACGTCTACGTCAACTCACAGGTATCACATACAAAACACGTCATGTTCAATACAAGACAGCAGCCCAAAACAGTTAATCTAATCACCAAACAGGCAAAAGTTCACTTCAATAATGAAAGTGAAAGTCGTGACATATTTGTCAAGTATTGGAAACCCATACTCGAAATTGGTGCTCTGCATTTAACCCATCCAAGTGCACACACACAGCAGTGAGAAGTGAACACACACCCGGAGCAGTGGGCAGCTATATCCAGCGCCCGGGGAGGAACTGGGGGTTCAGTGCCTTTGCTCAAGGGCACTTCAGCCATGGGTATTGAGGGTGGAAGAGAGCGCTGTTCATTCACTCCCCTCCACCTACAACTCCTGCCAGCACCGAGACTCGAACCTGCGACCTTCTGGTTACAAGTCCAAATCTCTAACCATTAGGCCACAGCTGCCCCAATGTGAACAAAGTTGTGTTGATGAGTTTGAAGTACAGTGTTTGACAAACACTTTAGAAGTACTTTTTTTCCAGTCATATTATAGATTTGAAGTTATTCCACAAAAGCTCTAAAATTGTGCACTCAAACACAGTACCTTAAAGATGTGTTGTGCAAGATTTGATGTCAATGACAACTATCAAATGGCTTTTATTGGGATGTGCATTACTCAGATTTTAGAGCTATGGCAGAGAGGAAGATAACCAAAACTATTGCATGGCTACAGAAGACTTAAAGCACAAATTGTGTTGACAGATTTTATAGTATTTCTTTTATAGTATTTCTTTGTGTTTTTTCATCCTTTACTATCAAATTCCACTGAATTGAAAAGAACAGTATAAACATTCCACTAAATTTCTCCTTTTGACTGAAACAACATGTGGGTGAGTAAACTAACATAATTTAAGCAGAATATTTTTATATAAATATATATAAGAATTGATATTCTAATTATGTCATTCTAAATGGGGGAAGTTGTGGCCTATGGTTAGAGAGTTTGACTCCTAACCCTAAGGTTGTGGGTTCGAGTCGCAGGCTGGCAATACCACGACGGAACCCCCAACTGCTCCCCGGGCGCCGCAGCATAATTGGCTGCCCACTGCTCCGGGTGTGTGTTCATGGTGTGTGTGTGTTCACTGTTGTGTGTGTGGACATTGGATGGTTTAAACGCAGAGCACGAATTCCGAGTATGGGTCACCATACTTGGCTGTATGTCACGTCACTCACTTCACTAAATGTTATAAACCCAACACATTCTCATCACTCTTAAAAATAAAGGTTCTTTATTAGCATCTGTGTAGAAAAGGGTTCTTTAGATTTAGATTAAAATGTTCTTCAAACTAAGAAAAAAATAAATACATTTAAGAACTGTTCACTAAAAGCTGTTCTTCTTTTGCATTTCTGGAAGAATCCCCTTTGCAAAACAAAACAAAACCTTCATGCTTACAGTTTCTAAAAAAAAACCTGTATGTTTCTGTATAAATCACATCATGAATTCATGTATGAAATCAGCGCAAAACTGTTCTGTTTTCTTCTGAGATCAGCTGCATAAACCTCCATTGTAACTGCCACAAACCTTATGAATACTCTACAAGCCTTCAGGCCAACAAACTTTAAATGCTCCAATCTGAGATTTTCTGAGAATCACATTCTGAAAAAGTCTTCTGATAAAGCCGCAGGATGCATCTAAGCTGCTCACTGCCATGCTGTCAGTCAGACGCTTAAGCTCAGAAAAGGGCTCTTAGCACACCTCCCATCACCGTCATCATCATACCGCCGTATTGATCTGAGGCAGAGCTGACACCGTCACAATGCGGCTCTAATCCACTACGATACTGACCGCCCCAGATTACCAGCACCACCTCTTTTCATCACTTCAATTACCTTTGACTTGAGAACAGCTCTCGCTTAATTGATTCAAGAGAGATTGCATGCTTTCTATTAAAAAATCTTAAGCACCCAGGTATCTTGTGGCAGAAACTAATACAAGGCAAATCTCTGATACTGCCGTTTATCTTAGCCGAAATTAAAGCCCCAGAGGTGGCGTGTCTGAAATGTTATCCCGCAGACTGAATCGAGATCAGTTAAGAGGAAATGCGGAGTTAGACACAGGAGTCAGGCTCAATGCTGATGGGGTTAGAGTTTAAGATTTTCTCACTGTCTCTCTGATACAGGGGATGGTTATCAGTGGGTGTGTGTGTGATTGGCAGAGAGGGTGATGAGAGGATGATGATAAACGGGTGTCAGTGTGAAAGAGGCCCGAGGGGTTGACAGCAGGGAGTCAACGGCACAATGCCACAGCAGATAAGAGCACACAGATGAGTCTGTGGCCTCTCAGAACGACTACACAGAGAAAGACAGACAGAGGAAGGAAGAGAAGGGAAAACAGACGGAGAGAGGGGAGGAAGGAACAAAGGTGGAGAAGTGAAGTGTTTATGGAGAAGGGGCCACATCGGCAGACGCCATGACACAATAAGTTGATGAAGTGATGGGAGATGGAAACACAACAGACAGAGGTGCAAAAAGGCCAAATGAGACACATATACAAAGGAAATATAAAACAGACTGAGAAAAACTAAGAGAATGAGGAGGAAAAAAAAAGATAAAGACTGAGAAGATAGGTTCAGACAGACTGAAAATAAAATGGCGAAACGTTTCAGAACACTGGAGCTCGGCAAAATAGTGTAAGGGAAACAGGTCAATTTAGCTCAAAGGGAATCATTTAAGATTTTAAAGGGAATTTGAACAGAATCACTGTTTCACGGCTGATCAATGAAACGGCCAGCGATTCACTGAACGAGCCGTTTAACATCAAATCTGCGCTGGATATTAATATCCAAAGTATAGTGAAAACACTATTAATTAGCACAGTAACAAGATCGGCAGTTTAAGACATTAACTTGTGAGCACAAAACACAAGATACTTCTCTTTTCAATATAAATAAGCCTTTATTAGATAAATCTAAGACATATAAAATAATCTAACACATAAGCACACGCACTCACACATTCACACAAGTTGCAGGAGGATAGAACGTTAGGAAAGAGTGAGTTTAAGAGGATGAAAATGTGAAATCCCAAGTTTATAGCAATACGTGAAATTTGCATAGACATGAACAACCATTTAATCACTTAATTAACCCTCGCACTGAGTTCCTCAATGAGGTTAAAATTATATTAGATAACACCAGTACAGATGTGAGTCTGGAGGTTACTTGCGTTGCCTGTTTAACGGGGTTCCCTTTGTTGTGGCTGAAAAGGGGGTTTCCCGAAGTTGCTGATTGGCTGGAAGTTCAGTAGTCGTTGAAGTGACGTCTTGGGAAGCCCGTGGTTGGGCGTTGGCTGAAGATGCGGAGTTGTGGGCTGGTTGAAGTTTGAACGGGCACTCGAGGTCAGACTCTGAGACACGACGTTACAAAACTTAACTCAGAACAAGAACTCTCAAACGGAAAAGAAAAGAAGTAAAGTTTGACGAGACTAGGTGGTGTTTCTTCTCATCGTGGCTAAGTAGCAGCAGGCGTGCAGGCCGAAGCACGCTGGAACGGCGCTCGAAGAACGCTAGAAGTGATGACAAAGCATGACTAAAAGCTTAAAGCTAAAAGCCGGCATGACTGATAGCAAAAGCTAAACGCAAGCTCAAAGCTAAAAGCATGACTAAAAGCTTAAACTACAAGCAAAGCTAAAAGCCGGCATGACTGATAGCAAAAGCTTGACAAAAGCTAAAAGCTAAAAGCAAAATTTGATGGTGTCCTGATTATTTAAACTGGCCTTTTGGCCACACCTCAAATGTTGTCTTGACCAATTAGATACTGTTTTTTCTCAGGGTGTTGCATTGTCTGTCCCACCCATTCATAAATCATATGTTATCTTATCAAGCTCGTGGTCCGAATTTTCCCGCTCTTGCAGGGTATAATTTGGACATGATTCCTATAACAAGAATATGATACATTTGACAAATAAAACTAATGGTCAGAAACGTTTCAAGCAAGAATATTCGAACACACACATACTAAACATGAATATGATCCCTTAAGCTATTCAAGAGTTATTTAAAAAAAAAACATACACAATAAATGATTAGAAACATTAAAATCAAATGTGGGGGTTACATGTATGATATGGAGTTGAGCAATTGGACTGATATCCATTTAGAAGTCTTTTTTGAGTTCATTTTGGTGCATATATGCATTGGAAGGCATTCTCTGTGCCATTCTGGGGAGTAAGGATATGTCCTGTGGAGACCAGAGGGGTTAACAGGTCTCCCTTAGGAATTTCAGTCTGGTTTTGCTAGGTGGGGGGAAGTCAATCCAACGACTCTTGTTTAATCTCATGGCTTTACATGGGAGGTTTAGACTGTCCATTTCTTCGATTACTTGCCCCAAATTAGACAATCTCTTCTTCGAATTGAAATTGTCAATAATTGTTCCAATGGTGTTAATGTTGAAAGCTGTTCTCTGAAAGAGTTGGTTGGTTATCAGATTGTGGTGCTGGGAGTTGATTTACAACATCCTGCCTTTCTGTGGAATTCGGCTCATGTTTCAACCAGGCTCCCGATCGAATCTTTAATTTGTCTGGTTCACGCTACATACCCCCCTTCGATCGGCGAGGTGTTTAGCTGAAGACATCGTCGATCGCTGGAGAAACAAAGGCAGAAGAAGCAGACAAACACAGCAAACAACAAGACAACACCTCCATGACAGTTACTGTACTGGTGCAGGCATCAGGTTATTTAGGTACACGTGGTTAAGTTCCATTAGTCAATGTAGTTTAGTACATTGAGGATAATTTAGATAATTTTGGAAATCATTGTTTTATTTTGATTCGCCAATCAAATTTGTGGTTAACTTTGTTTGGTTCTTCTAGGTTGTCTTAATTTAAACATTTACCATTAATTTTCTAGTAATATCATTTGCAATGAAATGAGTTGACCTATCGTGCATGGAGCTCTCTGGCTTCCATTCAGTTTAGAGTGGCTGGCGGATATTAGGTGTGGTGAGTCAATCCTAATATCAGACCTTTGACCCTTGCAGGGTGTCTAGGTGTTTTCACCTACTCAGGAAAGAGGGGAAGGAGAAGTATAGGTAAAAGAAGAACAAAACAAAAACAAAACAAAGCTGCTGTGGGTTTTCCTAGCATGGCTTACAACTGCTGTTGAGCTAGGATGTCATGTGCAGCTAGTGTGTCATGTACCTTAACTTAGTGTCAGATGTTATAACCTATAGTGAGGATGGCTGCATGTTTCTTCATGGAGGGTATATGTAACCTTGTTACACTAAAATTTGGACATTCTACCTGTGGGAAGAATATGTTTGTTGAATGTGTTATCAGTAGATGTGGTTACCTCTGGGTGTAGGTAATGTTGTGTGTGTTAAAGGTGTAGTGTATGTGTGGTCAGATCTGTTTCAGTCTGTGTTGTCTCCCCCCTTTGCTTGTATGTCACTGAAGACTGGCTCTCTGCATCCTTGGCTTGGATGAGGGCGTGTCCATGGTCTAATGGGGGTCAGTCCAGCAAGGCAGGAAGTTCTTTAGCAGACAGTCGGAGGTAGTTTGGCAGGGCTGTGTGAAGCTGGGTTGCAAAACTTTGTCTCCTATGTTGCACTCTTCTTGTGGTGCCTTCTGGCTGTGGCAGACTTTCTGACCTTCTGTGCTCTGGTGTTCGCTGTTGCACAGACAGGAATGTGGTTCTTGGAGTTGGAATTCATTTGACAGTTTGTTATTGAGCGTTGGGTGACTGAGGTGATGTTCTTTAGTACCTCAGATCTTTCATCAACGGTTGGCCGTGAAAGACTTGCTCGTTCCGGGTGGTTGTTGAACAGGTGCTTGTCATCTCTGATGTGGTGTACCAGGTGATCACCGGCCTTTCCGTTCTGTCGCTGGTCATAGCAAGCATGACTCAACTTTGTGGTCATAAGTGTGAAACTGGTCTTGAAGGAACTCTTTCAGTTGTCTCATGACTTGTTCCATGTCTTCTGATGGTAAGCTGTCATGTTCTTGTGAATACTCAGCACTGTGCATGTCTGAGTGGTGCTGAGGTGGGTTTCGTTGTCGCTTACCCACATGAGTTGCTCTTGGATGAGTCAGGTGATTACCTTTGGATGTCTGGTTAGGTTTCCAGTTGTTCTTATCCTTTTGGTTTCTTGAGAAGCGTGGCTGGGCCCATGGATTTTTCCAGCGGTTGGGCTGAAAGCGGTTGTGGACATGGGTGTCACGTTCTCTGTGCTCTTGATGGAAGACTCTGGTGTTGTGATGCCACTGGGGTGTCGTCCAGTGCAAGGCTTGAGTCTTTGTTGACAGAGTTCAAGAGTGTGGAGGTTTTGTTACCTTTCTTTGAGGCCATCTTTTGCTTGTTATAGGCCTTCTGTGTTAGGTCACGCAACTGTTGGATGGTCATGGAGCGTGGACAGGCCATGACGCCTAGATGGTGGCTGACTCCAGGGTGCAGATTCTTTAGGAAGAGGCTTTTGAAGTTCACATCCTCTTCAAGGGTCAGGCTTGTTGTGTGCACCAAAGTAGGCTTGTCGGAGTCGGTTGTAGTAAGCTTGTGGAGTCTCTTGTCGACCTTGTTTGGTTTCCAAGGCAGTCAACAGTCCATGTTCAGACTCTGGGTCTGTAAACTCTTTAATCAGGACCTCACGAAGTCGCTGGTAGTTTGACTTTGTTTGACTAGGCTGTCGATCTAGGAAGTTTCGTACCTCGGGACTGGACATGGCTCTAAGGACGTATAACCTGTCTCTGTCAGTCACATGAGGTCTCATTTCCAGATGAAATTCGATATCTTGCAGGTAAGCCTGGATGTCGTGGCCCTCTGTGGAGTTCGGGTTGAATCTGCTGATGTTTTCAGACAGCTTGTTGAGGTCTTTGATGGTCATCCAGTGTGCAGCTCAAAGGTCTTGGACGGGAGGTTTTCTTTCGTTGGCAGGAAAGGGGTTGTGTGGCGAAGGCAGGTGAGGTTTTAGGTTGTGGCCTTTCGCTCCTTTCGTCATATGCCAGTTCTTGGATGTGGGGCTCTGCTCTGCTCAGCAGTGATGAGGCTAAGAGATGTTTCTCTTTCCTTGGCTCTTGTTTTTGCTTGTAAGCATATTGGAGTTCTTTTCTGACAATGTAGAGCTCATCGTTGTTATCGTCTA
Source organism: Cyprinus carpio (assembly GCF_018340385.1). Lineage (NCBI taxonomy): Eukaryota > Metazoa > Chordata > Actinopteri > Cypriniformes > Cyprinidae > Cyprinus > Cyprinus carpio. The sequence goes on along the minus strand of NC_056580.1, from coordinate 9,713,686 downwards.
GTTGTTGGGTCAGATTGTCCATTTCAGTTCTGTACCTTTCAAGGTGGTCTTTCAAAGCACTGATTTCAGAATTCTTGTCTCTGATGTCATTCTTGGCTTTCTCTAGTAGCTGTTCAGCATACTGGAGTCTGTTTTACCAGGTCTCTCTGGGCAGCTGTTGCATGTTGCTGGTCAAGCTGAGCTGCTGCCAGGGCTGCTTGGAGCTTCTTAACTTGTTCCGTTGTTTTCCTGCTCCCTCTCGTTGGGTGCTTTGAGTTGATCTTGAACTTTCACTTCCAGCTTGTCTATGCGACGTTGAGCATGTGTCAGCTCCTCTTGAAGGTGGGTGATGTGCTTGTCGCTCAGTTTCAGCTGGGTTGTGAAGGCATAGCTTAGGGAGCTGGTGATCTTGACTAGCTCCTCGTGGTTGTTGTTCCTGGCTTGAATCTTGTGTCAGGAATCTTCTCAGGATTAGGATTATTATTAAAATTAATAACAGTTCAAATGTCTTGGGGGTGAGGCTGTCGGTCATGCCTCTCAGCCAAGTGTTCACATCTTCCCCATGGGTGATGGGGTCTGCAGTCTGCGGCATGTTGGCACGCTGGGGAGAAGAGAGACTGACACAGATCTGTGTGGAGTAAAAGCCTATGTGTGGTGAGACAACTAAGTGTTGTATCAGTTATTGTGAACCACTAGTGAAGTGTGGTGATGACTGTGTTGGTCTCAGGGTGTCTAAGTAGACTAGAGATGCGAAGACTTTGTCACTCTAATGAGGAAGAGGAAAAGAGAGAAAGAGGTGAAAAACAAATTCAATGACAAGCAACAATTTCTGTTTTTCAAATGAGGAAAATTATTTTTTCCCAATCAAATCTTATCAAAAAGGTAAACAATATTATTAAATCTCTTGTTTTGGACAAAAGAATACAATAATAATGCTGATATCTCTTTTCTTAGTCTGACAGGATTGACACCGTACACCTTACAGTTGGACCGCTCACCAGGGAGGCTGCGAAGGCGACAGTTGTTCAACACGTATCTCTATTAAATTTTGTGTAGGCGTTGGTTGTGATGCTAAAACTTGCGTTTCCAAATGTAGGGAAGTTAGGAAGAACAAAGGAGGGGTTGATTACAATCAAATTCATAAGGGTGATTCGTCTTCTTTGACAAGATTGCATATTTCATTCATTTAGAATTGATTGATGGTTCTTACATGTCCCTACAAATGTTAAAAGTGAAGAGGAAAGGAAAGGAGAGAGGGGACGGAGATGGTAAGTCTCAGTAGAGGTTATCTCAACTACGAGGAGAGCGTTGTTTTAGTTGCTGCACAACTAATCAAACAAAATAAACTTTAAGTGAAAGAGAGTTGTCTTTCTAATTTATTTGAACTTGTAGAGAGGGATAACAATGTCTCCTTTTAGGGCTCAGGTGTGTCGTTCCCAAGCTAGGATACACAGAGGAAAGAAATGGTAAGAAAAGGTCAAATTAAAAAGTAATAAATGGGCAAAATAAGCAAAAATTAAATTAAATAAAGGAGAAAATCAATAAATAAAACAATAGTTGCTAAGTTTATAACCACAATAGAAAGAAAGAGGGGTAAAACGCAATAAAATAAGTACAAGTCTGAATAGAATATATTCAGATGGGTAATAAATAAATTAGGTAGAATAAGTTTAAACTTTGAAAGTTCAAATCTTATTCGTACCTAAAATAATTAGGCCCAAAAGAGAATACTAGAAGTAATGATCATATGAAATGATCTAAGGGGAAAATTTGAATGATTCCAAATAAATTTAATGTTTCAATTAAATTCGGATTTTGACACAATTAATAATTGTGAGTTAGTATTTCCCTTTCCTAGTAAAATGCCAATAAATGGTATCGTGAGAAAAGAGAGAAATAAGAGAGAGAAAGAGACCAACAAGTGTTAGTTGAGATGTCTAAAGGGTTAAATCACTTTAGCGTTGCACAAACAGACACTATTCAACCACTGGATGTTAATGCTAACGGCTAACCTTTGAGGCTAGTGGCTTTAGCATAGACTACAATGTAAATACAACTGTTTCGTTAGCTTAGCAACACCGTGGAGTTTGTTTACATTAGCGTCGATGCGCTGCGCGTGCGCAGTTCAAAGTTGCTCCGGAAGTATGTTAAGACTTCCGTGTCACGGTCGTAACTGTGGCAACCAAAACAAACTCTAGTGGACTAGCACATGAATCATTGCATTGCAAGTACAGTTAAGCATGTTACATGAAATGTCGGCGCATTTCAACACTGTACAAATAACAACACCGCGTTTAGATGGTTTTGCGATGTGGCGCTTAAACTCTCAGTTCGTACAGAGTTAACTTTAACTTAATTCAAATAGCAGCTTCTTGCTGTAGTTAAGGGAAATGTGAGGGCGATCTCGGCGTATCTGATCCGTGCCAGTTTCTCTGGACACAGACACAAACACAACAGGTTTTCTTCGCTGTTGGTACAAACTTAAAATTTACTTGATCAAGCTTTTAAAACACTCCCATCACACTCGGACACACGCGGTGTTAAGCGAGATTGCATTCACTTTGTGAACAGGGAAACATTATTCTCTAATGTTTAACCCAGAGGTCGAATAGCTTTTGAGTTCGGCAGTGGAACACGCACTGGCAATCGAGCTATGAATAACGAGGCTTTGATAAATAGATTGAGGAACACGCTCAACACTATTCTTTATTCACCGATTTATTTCCCTTTGAATTAACGTTACAGCAGTTTTAGCTCCGTTCAGCGAACGGTGACTGAGATTCCCTATAGTATAGCTTTTGAGAGGCACTGGAACACGCAGTGAAATCAATTTAGCTATAAACAAGGCATTACAAAAATGAGGAACACGCTCAATTTCTACCTTATTGCACGATCTCAGACGTTAACTTTAAGTTCACTTACTGCCGTTTGTTAAAAAGGCCCAACAAAGGTTGTACTTCCTTCGCCAGCTGAGGAAGTTTAACCTGCCACAGGAGCTGCTGAAACAGTTCTACTCAGGCCGTCATTGAGTCTGTCCTGTGCACTTCAATAACTGTGTGGTTTGGTTCAGCTACAAAATCAGACATCAGAAGACTACAGAGAACGGTTCGGACTGCTGAAAGGATTATTGGTACTCCCCTGCCCACCCTTCAAGAACTGTATACATCCAGAGTGAGGAAAAAGGGCTCAGAAAATCACTCTGGATCCCTCACACCCAAGTTACCCCATCTTTGAACTCTTGCCATCTGGCCGGCGCTTCAGAGCCGCAAATACCAGGACAGTCAGGGCACAAGAACAGTTTCTTCCCCCAGGCAATCTACCTCATGAACAGTTAAATGTTCCCCACTTATACAATAAAAATGTGCAATAGTCAGCCTTATATTTATTTGTTACCCCTTCATCCTAGTACATCCCTGCATCTTACTCAATCCAATTTCCATTATCATTTATAGCACAATTGTTTATACACTTATTTATCTGCAAAGGGTTTTTATTTTTTTTTTTTTTGACTGTGTGTTGTTGTCTTTTGTGTACTGGAAGCTTATGTCACTAAAACAAATTCCTTGTATGCGCAAGCATACTTGGCAATAAAGCTCTTTCTGTTCTGTTTAACAATGAAGAGGCGGACTTGAGTTACAGCCTCCTATGCGTTCATTCTATTCAAGCGGTCGCGCGCTGCTTACGTCACGGGTCACACACACACACACACACGTCTAGACTCAGAAGCTTCTCATCTTTCATCCGCAGCAACAGAAAAGATTAAATAACTTGGTTTATGCTCACAATTTAGATTAAACTGCCCGCAAAATTCTCCACCATAAATACTGTAAGGGAAACAGGTTAATTTAGCTCAAAGGGAATCATTTAAGATTTTAAAGGGAAGTTGAACAGAATCACTGTTTTCACGGCATTTGATCAATGAAACGGCCAGCGATTCACTGAACGAGCCGTTTAACATCAAATCTGCGCTGGATATTAATATCCAAAGTATAGTGAAAACACTATTAATTAGCACAGTAACAAGATCGGCAGTTTAAGACATTAACTTGTAAGCACAAAACACAAGATAGTTCTCTTTTCAATATGAATAAGGCTTTATTAGATAAATATAAGACATATAAACTAATCTAACACATAAAGAACACGCACTCACACATTCACACAAGTTGCAGGAGGGATAGAACGTTAGGAAAGAGTTAGTTTAAGAGAATGAAAATGGTGAAATCCCAAGTTTACAGCAATACGTGAAATTGCATAGACATGAACAACAACCATTTAATCACTTAATTAACCCTCGCACTGAGTTCCTCAATGAGGTTAAAATTATATTAGATAACACCAGTACAGATGTGAGTCTGGAGGTTACTTGCGTTGCCTGTTTAACGGGGTTCCCTTTGTTGTAGCTGAAAAGGGGGTTTCCCGAAGTTGCTGATTGGCTGGAAGTTCAGTAGTCGTTGAAGTGACGTCTTGGGAAGCCCGTGGTTGGGCGTTGGCTGAAGATGCAGAGTTGTGGGCTGGCTGAAGTTGAACGGGCACTCGAGGTCAGACTCGGAGACACGGCGTTACAAAAACTTAACTCAGAACACGAACTCTCAAACGGAAAAGAAAAGAAGTAAAGTTTGACGAGACTAGGTGGTGTTTCTTCTCATCGTGGCTAAGTAGCAGCAGGCGTGCAGGCCGAAGCACGCTGGAACGGCGCTCGAAGAACGCTAAAAATGATGACAAAGCATGACTAAAAGCTTAAGCTAAAAAGCAAAGGCTAAAAGCAAGCTCAAAGCTAAAAGCATGACTAAAAGCTTAAACTACAAGCAAAGCTAAAAGCCGGCATGACTGATAGAAAAAGCTTGACAAAAGCTAAAAGCTAAAAAGCAAAATTTGATGGTGTCCTGAGTATTTAAACTGGCCTTTTGGCCACACCTCAAATGTTGTCTTGACCAATTAGATACTGTCTTTTCTCAGGGTGTTGCATTGTCTGTCCCACCCATTCATAAATCATATGTTATCTTATCAAGCTCGTGGTCCGAATTTTCCCGCTCTTGCAGGGTATAATTTGGACATGATTCCTATAACAAGAATATGATACATTTGACAAAATACTAATGGTCAGAAACGTTTCAAGCAAGAATATTCGAACACACACATACTAAACATGAATATGATCCCTTAAGCTATTCAAGAGTTATTTAAAAAAAACATACACAATAAATGATTAGAAACATTAAAATCAAATGTGGGGGTTACATGTATGATATGGAGTTGAGCAATGGACTGATATCCATTTAGAAGTCTTTTTTGAGTTCATTTTGGTGCATATATGCATTGGAAGGCATTCTCTGTGCCATTCTGGGGAGTAAGGATATGTCCTGTGGAGACCAGAGGGGTTAACAGGTCTCCTTAGGAATTTCAGTCTGGTTTTGCTAGGTGGGGGGAAGTCAATCCAACGTATCTTGTTTAATCTCATGGCTTTACATGGGAGTGTTTAGACTGTCCATTTCTTCGATTTACTTGCCCCAAATTAGACAATCTCTTCTTCGAATTGAAATTGTCAATAATTGTTCCATGGTGTTAATGTTGAAAGCTGTTTCTCTGAAAGAGTTGGTTGGGTTATCAGATTGTGGTGCTGGGAGTTGATTTACAACATCCTGCCTTTCTGTGGAATTCGGCTCATGTTTCAACCAGGCTCCCGATCGAATCTTTAATTTGTCTGGTTCACGCTACAATAGAAATGAAATTATTCTTGTGTTTCATGAATGAGGAGCAACATGTTTGTCGTTTTGTCACAACAAACAAAACAATGCATCCCTGTAGGAAAAATCCACCCCAGTACCTCAGTAACTTTTTTTTTATTCTGAAAAAAAAAAATAAAATAAAAATTCAATAAGATAAATCTGTTTGGTCATGAATCAAGGAATTTATTACAAAATATATAAAATACTTACAATATATTTGCAAAGATTTAGCAGATGAATGTAAAGCCACTCCCCCAAAAAAAAAACCCCCCCCAAAAAAAAAAGAAAGAAAGAAAGGTAATATTAGTTTTTTTAGTTTGCTTTTGGTTTGTGTTGGTTTATGTTGATCTATTAAACTCTGATTCCATTAATTACTGCCCCCCAAAAAAGTGACAGTAAATACCAAGGGGGGGGGGGGGGGGGTTGTTTTACGTTAGTACTATATTTGAATCATTAAAAAAGTGACAGTAAATACATTTACGTTATTAAAAATATCAAATAAATGCTGTTCTTTTGAAGTTTCTCTTAATCAAAGAATCCTACATGTACTTTATATGTAAGCAAAAGTGTTTTACCATGTATTATTGTACAGATGCATATGAATCAAAATAAATAAACACGTGAAATAACAGTGTGGGAAAGATGTCATTTATAATTTAATGATTTGTTTTACCATTCTAGCACCTTCAAATAACATCTGAATCTACTTGAATGACAGCTGATCTAATCGAAAAGAAAAACAGAAGAAAAAAAAGCAAATCTATTTTTCTATTTGTGTGTATTTTCAAGATAAACCTTAAATTCAACAATTCATTCATAATCTTAAATGTAAGAAATACAACAGTAAAAATCTAGTGACATTGTTGAATGTCATAAAAAGGTTGAAAATAGTTTTTTAGCTTTAGTGTTGGGCCCCGCAGAACACACGTGAGTCTATACCTAGCTTACACACAGCTAATAATACACAAAGTATAACTTAACTTTATTGGCCTTATTTCTATCTGTAGTCCAACTGTATTAAAGCACATGATTCATTTTTTTTTAATCTCGTCCTGTTTTCCAGTTGACAATACAAGCCTATTCACACTATTCACACATCATCAATCATGACACACAAGCAGTACATTTTATGGTAAATCATTCACAAAACAATTCTCACATAAACTGTCACATTGAATTCAAAGCAACAATTTATGTGAGTTTTACAAACGATTTACATAGAAATTCTTTATTCTTGAGTTTCATGAATGAGGAGTAACATGTTTGTCGTTTTGTCACAACAAACAAAACAATGCATCCCTGTAGGAAAAATCACCCAGTAACTTTTTATTCTGTGAAAAAAATAAAAAAAAAAAAAAAGATAAATAAGATAAATCTGTTTGCTCATGAATCAAGGAATTTATTACATTATTACATTATGTTTATTTACTATCATTAAAAACTATTATTTATTTAGTTATTTATTTTGTATATACAATATTTTTGCACTATTTTTATGGTACGTACTTTTTTTTTTTTTTTTTTTTTTTTTCTTTTTTTTTTCTTGATCATGACAGGCATGGTCACTTCAAACTCTTTTACACATTCTGATTTTTCCAAAATTTGCATTTTGTGTTTTCACAGGAAGAAAGAAACTCATACGGGTCTGAAACAACATTGAGGGGTGAGTGAACTATTTCTTTAAGGTGATCAAAACCATAAAGCCACTGAACACTTTCTTGGAATTACACATTCCTACAACCTATAAATGTTATTAGCAAAGTGCTGTCCATACTAATGGCTTTCAAATTTCTATATTCAAAGTGCAATGATAGAATTCATTTTTTTCCCCCCTCTCAATTTCAAGGATCATTTGCCGAGAGCAGAGAGCATACAGCACTCCTCACAGTGATGGCACAGCCGGTTGCTATGGTGAGAGGCTGGTAGAGGAGTCATGCTGTGAGGATGTGACCCTATCAACCCTTCTTACTGTCCGTCTGTGCTCTGAATGTGTTTAGGGCAATATTTGACTCCCTCACAATATCCATTCTGTGCAAACAGGAGATTGTGAACAAGGATAAAACCCTAAAGAGCTACAAATATGTGTCTATTCAAGATGTAGATGAAATTTGTTAGAGAAATTTAGCATTGCATTACTTGTTCATCAACGGTGAATGGGTGCCACCAGAATGAGAGTTCAAACACAGCTGATAAAAAACAACACAATAGCTATGTTTCCATTTAACGTTGTGAATGTAACTTAAGTGCAAATTTGGAATATATTGCATAAAATATTTGCTAATAAAGCACCGTTTCTATCCAATGTCACTTCCTGATAAACTGGTACTAACTGGTCACGGCAGAAAAGCCATTGGTGAGCAACTGACATAATATTAAATTTCTCCAAATCTGTTCCAATGAAGAAACAAACTTATCTACATCTTGGATGGCCTGAGGGTGGGCAATTTTTTAACAAATTTTAATTTATGGGTGAACTATTCCTTTGATAATCTAAACAAATCAAATTCAAACACATCAAATATGTTTAGAACATATTATAAAAAAAGAATGTAGGATTTCCAAAATCTCCAGAAGGTATAAATTAACATATAACATCCAACAGAATGAAAGCACAGAAGAGATAATAATAATTAAAAAAAATGAAATCAATTTAGTTAAAACCTACCAGCAGTGATGATTTTTATAATGTTGCAAAGCATTAAACTAAAGCCTGGACAATATGGCCACTAAGGGGACAAAAGTCAAATAAAAATAGAAGGATAATAAAATTGCTTTGTAAACTGATAGATCACCTTAAAGAAAGCATGATTCAATGCCATCCACACCACTGTGGTCTTATCTGATGCATGTGTGTGTTTGAGAGGTGTGTTGCTGGTAATGGAAAACAGAGAGTGCATCAGAAGTGTCAATCAGAGATACTGAAGGCCGAGCGTGAGCTCAGACTCTACTGTTCAGATGCGCTCTGGGATTCAGAGGAGGTTGGTGAGAGAGTCTCCTAATCCCAGACTGGCTCATTAGTCATCTCTCTCCTTGATTAATGCACGTGTTTTGTTTGTGTTTGTGTGAGCCCTTCCCCTCTGCTTTCTGAAGCCTCTTAATGAATAATCATTTTATATGCAAGTGCCATAAAGCCTTGATCTTCTCAATGAGGAGCAGGAAAATTTGGGATGTTAGCTAATGATATGATATGAGAAGAAGAGGAAAGGGAGAGAGAAAAAAATAGCACAGATTAAACAACAAAAACAAACAACATATACAGTACAGCCAGGTCTAAAAGTGTAAGACCTCATTGAAAATTCTGCATTCTTGAAACCAAAGAATACTATTACGTAAAATGAAGGAGGGATATTATAGATTCTGAACTACTTCTAGAACAATAGTGAAATACGCACAGGCGGTCAGATATTCTTGTTTGCACTTTGGATTATTTTTCAATCTGAAGAACATGATCATAAGGTGTTACATAAATTTATAAAAAAAAAAAAAAAAAAAAAAAACTTTACGCTACTTTTTCAATTCGACTTTCAACTTAAAGGTGTTATACTGATTTGTTAAAATGAAAATGATATTATTAAACTACAAAACAATGTAAAAATAGAGCAATTTTGACTAGAGGTTTCAGACTTTTGGATCCGACTGTACACATAATCTGCTTTTGGTAAAAAAGTTGGGTGTCTATAAGATTTTTTTAAATGATTCTATTATGAACACAAAGGCTGCATTAATTTATAACCAGTAAAATAAAAACAGTAATTTTGTGAAATATTACCATTTAAAAATTTACTGTAGTTTTGTGTGTCACAGTGTTTTTGAGATATATATCATGAAGAATCGTCTTATTATCAATGTTGAAAACTGCTGTGCTGTTTAATATTTTTGTGGAAACCATGTTACTGGTCATCTAAAAATCTATTTTTAGACATGATAGAAGTCTTTATTGTCACTTTTAATCAATTTAAAACAACCTTGCTGAAAAAAAAATATATATTTTGAAAAAAAAAAAAAAAAAAAAAAAAAAAAAACTTACTATAAACAAAAAATTTTTGCTTGTTGTGTAAATGTGACACACACACACAAACACACACACAGACAGAATCTTCTTACTTGACACTGAAAGGGCCAGATTTGTTGTTGCAGGGTGACCTCAGCTTGTAAAGTCCATGGTCAGTCTGTACGTGGATTTTCCCCCTACAAAAACAAGACAAAATGACAGAAACCTTTGTGAAACTGCAAGAAAATGGGGGGAAAAAATAAACATATTAGCCGAAAAAAATTGTGCAAAATCGGGTTAAAAAAAAACATTTAAATATGACATATGGGGTACAAGAATGTATAATTTCTGTACATGCCTAAAAACACTTAAAAGAAAGAAAATACATTGAATGGTAAAATATACAGGGCAATAATTGCAAATCCACCAGCTAATTACGAGTAAAACGATTCTCCCTACTTATAAAAAAGCCACATAATAGGACGATATTTTACTTGCCAACCAGTTGCAAAGGCTCAAGGGAGGAATTTCCTCTGACAGAATGGCTGCTGATTTGAGCATTAAAAGACCATTACAGCGGATGTGCCAGAACTGATGAATTTCTCTCAAGAAAAACACAAAATTTATCTCATGCCAGGATTTGGGAATGATCATTAGTCATGTAGCTGCTTTTCCTAGCATACGTACGTGTGTGTGTGTGTGTGTGTGTGTTGTGTGTGTGTGTGGTGTTGTGTCACATTTTATGCTTGACAGTAATTACAACATATGTACCCGTATGTGTGTAAATGTGTGTTTGTAAAACAGGATAATGATTGCACAAGGCATATCAACGTGGTGTGTGTGTGTCCAATGAAATGCAATAATTAATTGTGTGTGGCATGTCATGCTTCACTTGGATGGCAATGTTTGTACCGAAGACATCATTTAGCGGTTGTTGTGCCAAGCTTAGCTGATTTTTGTGCACACCAACATGGTCATTAATGAGAACAACGGTAACAAACTGTGAAAATGCTGCTTTAATCAACCGAAGGGTGACTAGTGACCACAGTAGTTATATGTAGTATGTTGTTTTGGGCTGGGGAGCTGGGGGTGACGTCCGTGGAGAGGGCCGGTCACTCAAACTGAGCAGCAGAAATGCATCATGCTCCCCTTCAGCTCTGACAGAAAGTGTGTAGTGTGGCAGGGGTCAGCATGAGCAGAAAGCCCTAATGTATGTTTGCTTTTTACCTATTTGCACCTCTCATTCCAATCCCTGGCTTTAAAAGCGGTCCTTTAGAAAGCCAAAAGTGTGATTTAAAGGAATGAGGTCAGGAGCTTTTGAGAAGAAAGGACCAGGATGTTTAATATACCACCATGGGCTGGCCAAATAAATGCTAAAATTTTCTTGCACATAGGTCAGTGAATCTCAATTTCTAGGTATTAAGTATCCTAACCTAAAAGAGTATTTTGTTTTCCATTTTTTTAAATAAAAAGTGTTTCGTCAGTACTTCACTATCGCTATTTTTTTATGTTGCATTTCATATAACATAATATACTTTTCGAAGATAAATAAATTTCCAAATGAAGAAAGCTGCTTTTTTAAAAATGATGATAAATGGCATGTTTCAAAATGGCATGTCAGCTTTGAAAAAACAGAGGTTAAGGCACTAAATAAAAAATTGCATGGTAAAAGCATCTTTCCAAAGTGTCTACCCAGAAAGACTACAAAAAGCGTTAACTCTTCATCCTATCATCCTCCTGAAAGCTGACATTACCAGCATGTTGGCAGTTATTCCAGAACGCCTTCCTTCATAGATGAGGCACCGGGGGCAAACAATTAACCGAACAGTGACCAACTGATGGGCTTGTTTCCCTTGTTAATACACACACAGAACATCTTTTTAATGGGCAACGCACAAGCTACATAAACACCCACCCAAAAAAAAAAAAAAACCTTTAAAACAAGTGCTGGGTGCCTGTGATTCATTCTCTTCTCAATTTTTTAATGTATTAGTTTGTGCCGTTTGAGTCATGGTTTTGATGCTTTTGCTAATTAATTAAGAACCAAAGCATTAATCTAGCGGCTGACTGATGATCTGATGAGCATATCACTGATTTTATTTGGCTCATATGTGCCTGATCTCCTCGCGCTGACCCTCATCTAATTGAATGACACGAATGGAGCTGGCAGTAATGGAACAGGGGCTGAAACAAAGACGAAAGGCGACAGCCTTGACCGAGCCCAGGGGGAAGCAAACATACTGGAGGTATGATGGGATACGCACCACATGCTGAGAGCGGTTCGAGAGTTGGTTCCAGCGGTTTAAACAAGGCAAACATCACATACACCTGTTTTTCAAAAAGAAGTAATCTGCTCCCATTACTCATTCAAGCTGATGATGGTTATCAGACTATGAGCAGCATCGTTTCAAATGTACACTTTTACATTATTACATTCAGTGCAGCTCTGCCGGACAAAACATTAAACGACATTTTCCAATGGGATTGGGAAAAATCAATGCAGATGTGCAGAAAACCAAACCAAACATACTGTACACATAAGCAAAAATTTGGCCCACCAAGCAATTTGAAATAAACAGACAAATAATTGTGTTACCATGTTTTTGGACATTTTTGACCTGGTATTTTTAAAACTCCATCCAAATATCACAGTATATGAATATGGTAAAAACATACAACACGGTATAATTTACCCCAAAATATTTAATTCTGTCATCAATTTGCTCACCCTCACCGTCATTTCAAACCTATAAGACTTTGTTCATCTTCAAAACTCAATGAAGATGTTTTTTAATGATGAAACCTGAGAGATTTATTTACGGCTTCTAATGTATAGAGCACTGATCAACACATGCACGAAGCACATCATAAAATGGTAAACGGGAAGCTCCAAACAGTGTGCTTGTGCTTGAACTAGCTTATATTCATTTGGATTATTTTTAACAAACTTTTTAAAAAGCGTACATAGTATTGGTGCGAATGGAATTAAAATGTATGAGAAGAAATCTTTCAGGCTCCCATTAAAAAATATTCTTCATTTATGTTTCAAAAATACCAAAATTGGCATGGGATTTGAACAACATGAGGCTGAGTTACTGACAAGATACTTCTCATTTTTTGGTAACCTTTTTTTTTTTTTTTTTAACCTTTTTCTACTAACCTTTTAAGTTCCGTCGAAGTACTGTGGTATTTGACACTCGTACTGCCACTTTACTGACGCATAACAATTTTGGTCTATTCCTCAAATAAGCTATTTTTTTTATTATTTTAACAATAATTGTGGAATGTAGTGCATACGTTGCAAGGACAACTTTTTCATTGTATGTGCCCTCTAAGTTTCACAGAAGAAAACAAATACGGGGGAATCAATGCAACAATGGCAAAAATGATTAAGGGCGTAATGTTTGAGCAAACAATGACAACAAATCCCTTTAAAGAGCACAGAGAATTTAAAACCTATTCAGTTTGAACAAAGAAGAGTCAAGATTAAAATTTACAAGATTTGTCTGGTTATTTTATCTATTTCCCCAGCAACCCACAGCAGGTGCCCCAACGAGGCAAAGACGGTAAGAAACCTCTTTCAAACATATATAACCAATTCCTCACAGGAAGCATGGTGTAATTTACCATCAAACACACACAAACTTCACACACCTCCCACAGGAAGAGAGGCATCACAGCTCCAACAAGTGATACATAAAAGATAATGAATACGAGTATGAAGAATATGAGTCGCTGTGATTGTACATATCTCTTAATTATTTTACTTTCAAGTCTTTTATTTAACAAAGCAACAGTGTGTAGATATATAATATCAGATGCCATTGTATCAAGTATATGACAATAATATGATTCATTAGTATCAGCCCCCAAAATTGATGCATTGAAAAAAAAGAAATAAAATAAAAAAAAAAATTGCTTACAGTATTAGTTGTAAGGTGCTTTAGCCCTCTATCCGATCGTTTATTTTTAAGATACTTGCTAGTTTGAATGAAAAAAAAAAAAAACTGGGGGATCTCAGGGCTTGGGGTAATGTACTGGATATTTAGTGGTAATTGACAAACTTCCATTAGTTAAAGGATGACCACCTAAATGCGGGAATAAAATGGCAATCAATATCCAAAAGAATGGGTGCGTCCAAACTAATTACATCTCAAAATCACTTAAAATAATGGCTTTTGAAAGCTCAAATTAGAGTCTGCGGGAAATTCTGGATCAACTGACACCCACCAATTTGGCTTTTAAAATCCTTTCAAATGGGTTAGTTCAGCACTTCTTTTGTCGTTTGGAGAGGGGAGTGTATTTTTCTATAAAAAGTTTGAAAAAATATCTGCCAGTGCTCCTCAGTGGACGGTGAGGACAAACCCCAAGGGCCTGTTTCTCTCCCTTTTCCCAACCACTTACTTCTGCCGAAAGGGCAAGTGACAATATGAAACATTACAAAGGCCTATTACCTCAACCAGTTATAGAGTAGTGAGGGGACCCTCTCTTTCTCTGTCCCGCATCCCTCCCTCCCCTGGTGGTTTTCAGTGTGAAGGTGTGCAACTCTGAATGAATTAGTGAAGATCTAACCCTGTCAGTTTCAAGCACCACCACTTATTACAGACCACGCCGCATGTTCCTGCAGCCAGGTGGAGGAACACGCAGAGCAGACAGGTTCAGTAGCGAAGAAGAAAGAGAGAGGTGGAGATGAGTGAAAGACCATGAAGAAGAGTGATAGGTTAAAGAGAAAGAAAGGGCTGTTCTAAAACCTAGTCAACTTTAGGCCATTCAGAAAATAATTGAAAAAAAAAAAGACTTGAAATGCAATATGCATACTGTATGTAGTTAAAATAGCAAGTAAACAGAAATAAATATAAATATAATATATACCACTGTTATTGTTTCTAAGGGCAACAGAGGATGTCTATCAGAAGGGGAAACAGAAGTAAACACATAACTGCTGTGTACGTGTAGCTTTTATAATATTTCATTTTTCATTCTTATGAATCATTAAATGATTTCTTCTTCTCTAACTTTTATTAACATAGCAATGCATTGGCCGAATACAAAAGCTTATACAATACAGGTTTCATTTAGTTTTTCTGCTACTGAGAGATCTGTGAAATGAATACCTCACACAAGCTTTATTGCTGAATTAATTAATGCAAATCCCTATCAAGCGAATAGGAAAATGAACCTAACATTGACAATACCCATGATAAACGCTTCTTATTGAGATTATGACGATTAGGATGGACAATAGCTTGATTTTACAAACGCCATACATTATAGTCGTCCAAATGAGTCATATACTATACTACAGGAACAGCTGCTTGTTAGTCCAACAGACAGAAGAGTGGAGTTCGTAAAAGCTCTTCTAGTTTAATAATTAGGCCCTTAATATTGTACATTAATTGCAGCAAAGCTCAGTGCTATTATGCCAGGTAAAAATGAACGATAAAAAATACTGCAACAATTAGGGTATGTGAACATTCAGCTAGGTAAAATATTGAGCTGCTATGATTTCTAACAAGACAATATATTATTAATGTCTCCTGCAAAACTCACAGGAAGGGGTGGAGATTATGGTACTTCTTTCGGTCGCTAAGTACTGCATGATTTAACACGTGGGCATAGTTAGTGTCACTTGGGAGTGTGCAAAAAAACAGGGAGTGAAAAACAACCCAGTAATGGTTCTCCTGCCACATTTCTTAGGTTTCAGTTTGCCTGGCTTTGTTCTTTGTTCAGGTTCTCTCTCTTTCTGTCACAGCCACCAAACACATATGTTTCCTCCAGCTGTACATAAGCCTTCAGCACGGAAAGTGCCAGTTTGAATTACACCCAATGGGCTGAAAGAAGAGAGGGAAGGGAGAGGGAGAGAGGGAGGAAAGCGATAACAGAGAAATGATGTTACTTGGGGGTTTGTTGAAATGAGAGGCTGTTGCGATTAAAAAGCAGAGCGTTTTAATTTGAGATCATGTATCCCCCCTTTTGAGTGTTCATTTTTAAAGAAGCGTGCGACGAGCGCAGAGAGTGTATGAGACTGCACACTACAGGACAGGAGTCTCAAGAACAGTGTGGTCTGCGCTAATCAGGCCATAAGTCAGGATTGTGTCGTAACAAGGATGTCTCACAAACAAATAAAACCACCCTCATCTCTATCATGCAGCGTGGATGCTAGTGATTGGAAAAACACACACTCAAGTACAAAACCACTGATGTAAAAAGTTAGTCACTATGACGGGTTTATATTCATCAAGCTCTGTGGTAAAAAGGGAAAATAGTATTTAAAATATGCAATACTGCAAAAAAATGTTCTAATACATAAAACAGTTTCAGTGACCCACTCAGCAAAAAATCACTACAGGGTATATGATATTTACTGTAAATGTTAGATTATTCATAACACAAATCTAAGCCCCTTTTTTTTTTTTTAGTCATACATTCTACCCCGTACACTGTTTACGTAATGTGTCTTTTTATTGCACAACAATATGCATTACACATTCTGTCTTTCTGTGTGAGCTGAGGTCAGAATGTCACCTGTGGTCTTTAACTACATTGCCGTGACATCACACATTCAATTTCATGGCTGAGATTAATGTGAAACTAATACTGCCGATATTTCTTTCATTTAAGTTTAACACGGTGAAAACACAGAGCTCAAGATGTGATGGGTTTTCTGAGTGTGCCGGTCATTCAGCATTACTTATATTCTAGAGCATGCTGTAAGAGCTGAACCTGCGCTACAAATTCCTGCTGGATAAGGAGTTGAGGAATGGCCCTTATCTGGTTTAAAATGAGATTGCTAGGGCATTTTGCAATTAAAAAGTGTTTGTGAATTTTGAGCTAGTGAGGTATTTTTTAAGGAGTAGTCTTTCTGAGCTACAGTATACTTCTTCCCACTGCCAGTGTTAAAAAAAAAAAAATACACTAAAAAAAAACAACAACATACACTAGGGTGAAACCCAGATATAGTCCGAAGATTCGATGATTCGATAGGAGGAGCCTGATTCGACTACCAAACTAACAGTCGAATATTCACAGGGTGTAATGATCGTGCCATTTTGGCTTTATGGGGGAGCTCAAATGTCTGATTTCACATAGAACTACTGGTTTTCTCCCACTAAGTTAATATACAGCCTATTAAAATAATGCTGCAAATAAGAATCTTAAAAGATAGAAGCTTCAAATAAATATTTTAATGTGCTGTGAATAAATCCAACCACCCTTATAGAGTATAAGTTTCACTTGCCCATAATCAGAGGGCCCCCAAACTCTTGGCGGAAGAGATTTAAAAGGACTAAAATTGACACGGGTAGAGTGAGAGACTGAATTTTTTCGATCAGGTAGGGTATGTGATTTCAAAACATTTCAGCCGGTTTATATATATCGTGTATATATTATTTAACTAGTATAAGATGCATTCTGTTGAGTTGCGCTGCAGAAAAGTGCTTCATTGTAGTACTACGGTTATTATCTCTTCAGCATGCTGTGCGAGCAGGACTAACAATGCATTTTGTGCAGAAAGCCTATATGTTATAATATTAACGTTATGTTGTACATATAACGAAGTGTATTCTATACGAGATAAATGATGAGTTAAATACCATTAATTAAAAACCTGCTGTTTCATTCTTTTGGTCATCTTCAGCGTGCACAGCTCAAAACAGAAATGCAAAACATTAATAACTACTGTCATATACATAACGTTATAATGAGAGCACTATTGTAAAAAATTTTGTGAATTCTTAGGGTTTCGCTGACATTTAATATTAACTATCTTTTAATCAAAACACAAAACATTATTTACCCAGTTTGTATCTGCGAGGCGTCCGTTACACATTTTCCCTGTGTGTTAACGCAATTATGACTGTCGAATGTCTGAATTGACTCTTGGTAATGTATTTTACCCTGCCCCCAAAACATATGATTTGACTTTTGCATGAACAACTGCCATATATGTATATATGTATGTATATATGTGTATATATGTATGTATGTATATATGTGTATTATATATATGATATATATATATATATATACTATATATATATATATATACACACACATACATATATATCCATACATACATATAACACATATATACATACATATATACACATATATACAATACATATTATACACATATTAACATACATACACCGTATATACATACATACATACTACATAGATATACATATACTGTATCAATAAATATAATATATATACTACCACCATATTACATATACACACAACAACACGTATATGTATTTTATATATATATATATACATATATATACATATCTACACTGAATTCCCTAGTCTATTATATACTATTAGATATATTACACATTAATATAGATACATATACCTCATACACACACACACACGTATATGTGTGTGTGTGTGTGTGTGTGTGTGTGTGTGTGTGTGTGTGTGTGTGTGTGTGTGTGTATATCAAGTTCTTTAAGCTTTACTTTCTCCTCCCTTTGTACAAAATAAATGATTAAATTAAATATAACAAAAACAAAAAACAAACAAATGTTGGAGTAGTCCTCTGAGCTTTTTTCTTCTCATTTGAAAATAACAAAACAAAAAACAACAACCAAAAAACAACACACTTTGAGTAGTCTGAGCTTTACATTTCCCCCCCCCAAAAAAAGCACAAAGCACGAAACCAAACTACAAACTTTTTTTGAAGTAGTCTTCAGAGCTCCCACAAAAACAAACAAAACAAAACACACAACAAAACAAAACAAAACGAAAACACCAGACCAAAACAAAACAAAAAAGGTTACAAATGTTTATTTTACTTAAAAAAAAAAAGGTGTGGTCTTTGCCACTGGACACTGAATTTCTGTATGAACACCAACAAGTGAACACTCTGATCTCAAATGAGAGGGGTGTGCTACTGGCTGACCTTGTTGAAAATGATGTAGCCGGTGGGACTGCAGGGTAAGTTCCCTGGGTTCACACTCAGACCACCAACATAACAACCAGCAAAGAATTAAAAAAAATCCACATAACTAATTGTGATTGTTATGGACGTTCAGAGGCATATAAAATAGACTAGAACACACAATATATCCCTGAGGAGTCTCTGTCTCTCATGACTAATACCTGTAGAAATGTATCCATAAGTGACCGTTTCCAAGGTTACAAACCTCTTATCTGCCGTCTCCATCCTCTGGAGTTCTGATTTCAAATTTAAATTATGATTATTAAAATGAATTTAGATAATAATGTGCGAAATGGTTTGTGTTCCACATGCTACAAGTGGCAGGAAGGAGCACAGCAATATTATGGAATGAATAGTACCTCTTCAATATATCCTCAGATGACACGATCTCGCTGCACACAAAAACAGTAAGTGCAGACTGAAACTGCCAGTTCCAAAATGACTGATTGTTTGTTTGACTTATTTGCCAAAGTATGTGAACAGTATCATATATTTTTTAAAGATATTCTGCATTTTGTCTGAAATGCCTTAAAAGCAAGTAAACATGGCTAGACTTTCTCTATGTTGAACTAAAGTGGCTTTTTCTTGCAGATCGTACCTTTCAAGTTATTAAACTGGCCGAAAAGTGCCACTGGGACCAAAACCACAGTTGGAAACAACATGAGACATGAGCTCTCTGAAATGCAGAGCATTTGCTAAGCAAGTTCTCCCAAACAATTTACATAAGAATGCATTTATGAACAACCTACACAAACATTTGTGTTCGTTTGTGTTTCATGGAATAACAGACACCCAATATACACATTATACAGTGCTGAAGAAACAACTAATCACTTTTGGCAGGTTATTGGCGTCTGTGAAGTAATCAGAACTTATTACTTTTGCATGGACAGAAAACAAAGTTTACAAAGTCTATACACTTTTTTTCTTTTCTTTTTTTTTCCCATTCAACTACTATATGCATATGGCACACTATTATTCAAAAGTTTGGGGTTGGTAAGATTTTGTTAAAAAAAAAAAAAAAAAAAAAAATTATAATATATATATATATATATATATATATATATATATATATAATCTTTTGCCCACCGAGGCAGTATTTATTTGATCAAAAATACAGTAATATTGTCAAATATTACTACAACTTAATAAACCATTTTCTTATATATCGTTTTTAACGTAATTTATTCCTGTCATGGCAAAGCTGAATTATTAGTAGCCATTCTGTGTCACATGATTGTCCAGGAATCATTTTTTTCTTGATTCTTTGTAATATTTTATTTATTTTTTTAGTCTGATATAAATCTTTAAACTGTGGGTGGGTCAACTTGTCATGTTCAGACGATCTTTGCCCTGTCTAAGTGGACAGATTTTGGCTAGAAGATTTTGTCTGCAATTTGGACCTTTATGTTTTTGTCAAAAGTCTAGCAATGCAATACTACCCTCTCCTCAAATCAGAACAAGGTGAAACTGTAAAGGCAGCAAACCCACATCTGGCCCAAATACATTTTCCATATTCCACTGCACAACCTATTATCATATTCTTTGTGAAAGAGATACGTCTGCAAGTTTGCGTGTTTGTTTTACAGAAAGAGAGCAGAGAAACCTCCATCCTGATGTGCCACAGGTTGCTGTAAGCCCTGCAGGAAATAAAGCTTCTTAAAGCTCCAATGAAACACAGGAGTCAGCCAGCCAGCTGCTAAAGATACACAAGCAAATGAAGGGAGAGATGAAGGAAGCCATGGGAGCAGCATAAGGAAAAGAGGAAACGGGGACGGCTGCAGGTGTGAGTGGCACCCAGGGAAAAATGCTTAATGTGTAATGAATATCTAAGGAAGAAGTCCAAACCAACAAAAGGAAGAGAGCAAAGGTCTTGTGGACAGAGACCGAGGCTGAAGCACAGGAGTCAGGTTGCACAGGGAGGAAGAGTCTCTGTTTGGGAATGTGTGTGGAGTGTTCCAGAACACTGATAAAGGTGTGTGAGCATGAGCACATTATACTCTTGAGGTTCCGCTGTCCACTTTACATTCCCCCTCACCCGGAAAGAGAGGGAGTTCCCTTAACCCTTCAGGGACAGTGGACAGCTGGGGGTGTAAGATGCTTGGGGTCTTCCGACCCCAGAGGAAAAAGGATAACCTCATTCATCTTTTTATCTGTTCAGGTTTGTGTTGAAGTTTGGTGTCGTGCTGCAGGTTTCCTGTCTGTCTGAGGGTGTGCAGACAAAAGAAACTTTTCTCATCAGACACATAAATTACCCAAAAGCCCCTCCATGCTACTTGATACTGAAGGAATGCCTCTGCTCTGATCTCAGCTGTGTCGTGCTGCAGGGGAGCAAGGGGAAGAACACGTCACAAACCCTTCAATAAATCAACAACACAGGACTAAAACCATTCAGAGTAACAGAGAAAACACTAATTAATTTCCAGCGTGTTGTCGGCCACTTGTATCAGTCACTCAAACACTACTACATGTAAAAGCCTGTTTGCAGAGTGTTGGAGTTCAGTATGGCAAGATGTTAAAGATGTTCTGCTCCTTCAGACAGGCTGCAAAAAAAAATTGGTATTATGAAGTAACCGTTTTCTGAACATACAGATTTTTATAGACAAATAAGTTTTACTGGAAGATTTTTTTTTTTTTTTTTTTTTTAAGATTTAAACTACACTTAGTCCAGAAATATCTCCAGTGTAGAAATATGTCACAAGTTCTCAGAGAAAATAATATCAATCAGATCAAATACTTGAATATTTCAGAGCGGAGCAAAACTAGGGGGAATATATATATATATATATATATAATATATATATATAGATAATATATATATATATATACATATATATATATATATATAGATATATATATAAATAAATTGCAAATATATTTTTTTTTATATAATTACAAAAAAAACTAAAATAATTATAATATGTATAATTATAATATATATATATATATGATATATATATATATATAGATATATATATATATATATAATATAATATATACACACACATATATATACACACATATATACACATACATATATATATATATAAATTGCAAAATAAATAATTTTTATATAATTACAAAAATAAACAAAAAATATTAAAAATAATTCTAATTAATAATAATATCATATTTAATCACTACAAAAACATAAATAAATGAATAAATAAATTTTTTAAACTAAACAAAAATTTGAAATGTTGCATTAGCCACTAACTAAAATAAGTTAAAGCACTAAAATTAGTAAATGAAAATATTAAAAAATAAATAAAATAAAATGGCAAAAAAAAAAATTGACTAAAAAGTACATCTGAAAATATATAAATGAAAAGGCAATGTAAATAAAATAAAAAGAACGATAATAGTATATAATACTAATATAATACTGGCCAATTTTTATCGCATTCATGGCCTCAGTGTGAAAAAGCATATTTCAAAAATAGTCTGTTTTGTGTCACTTTGTCCCATTACGTTGTGCGAGCAGACCTTAAATCTAGGTGCACTAGGAGACAAAGCGAACAACAGGACTTTCTTTTCACAAACACACACACAAAAGCCATATACAACTGGTTGTAAACCTGTGGTGTGTACAGAGCACGAGGAAGAGTAAAGCAAAATGAAACACAATTAAAAAAAGACACAAAAAAAATGAAGATTCAGTAGCGAGAATGAGGACAGACAGAGAGGAGCGAAAGAAAGAGAGGTTGAAGTACATTGAAAGCATTTCCACGATGTTCCAATAAAAGGCCTCTGAATGAGCAGAGTGGTAATCATTAAAAAACTCCATCTATTCTGAGCCAGTCCATTAAGCAGGCGGGGGAGAGAGCGAGGACAGTCCATTAAGCAGACCAGGGGGGAGAGAGAGCACATAGAGAGAGAAACAAATGGCTATACTTCACTAACTCCACAAGAAGCTTGCATAAAATGCATTCACACACTGTATGGCCATATGCCATTGCCATCAGAACATAGAGGGGCTATTTCAGATGAGCATTTTATTGAAGCAGAAGAGGAAAAAAGTGAGCAAATGATTGAAAATGCAACAAACGAGAAGGGACGCTTATGAAAGAACACAAAATAGTGAATCAATGTCTCGCTGCTAGTTTCAGTCTGGAATCTTTAATGGAAACCTTGAAACCTTCTGCAAAAATAACCACAAAAAAACAAAACTCCTCATTAATCAGCTGTAATGCACTGAGAACCCTTTTGTTTTAGTATGTTTTCAGCTGAATATATTTTAAAGGTGATGTGTGTGCTGGCCAACGTGTTTGAAAACAGCACTAAACACCAGTTGTGGTTTGGAAAACACACACTGCAGCTTTAACATGTACAAAAATACATTTAAAATACATTGTAACTCAACTTTATCCAGTTTTAATGTGCACCCATGTTTAATATATTTAGAAAAATTAATGATGAACATTTTAAGACCAGTTTGGTTCCAGCGGGTTGTTTAGTGTGGATCAGTTTGATTATGTAGTCAAGATGAGCGGATGGCAAAACCAGCAGGGAAACATATCTTACAAGATCAATAGGATGCAGTGTGCTGCTTTTAACTGCTATATGGCTGGACCACCACTTGTAAGTCATGATTAGCTGATATTTTTCCAGTAAGGTTTTAAGTATTTATAGCAGCACTACTGCACATTCTTTGAGCATTAGACCACAATACTTGATGTATAATATGTTACATATCTAATGTTGATGACATGAGATCAGGACTCTGAAAGAGCGTTGAGGAGTGTGTCATGCAGTTTTACCATGTACTCTGCCATTCCCATCTTCCATCTGAGGAGGTCCAAGAGCAGAATCGCTACTGCTCCGCACCAGCGAGGAGTACCTGAAACACAAACACACATAATGAAATATAATATAAAATACCATTACAATATATATGCATACAAACGTTTCGGGCAGGATTGTACTACTTTTATTCAGCAGCAGGGGATGCATTAAATTGATCAAAGTGGCAAGGAAAGACATCTATAAATGTTACACGGTGTGAATATTCCCCCCTTGTGTTCTAACAGAGAGCCATAAAGAGAAAACTGTGGAAGACATGCTTATTATTTAGACTAAAATTAATTAGTTCTTGTACATTTGGAGTTGAATGAGCTACAATAGCTGTTTTAGTTGAAAAAACAACGAAAATACTCCTCACTTAATATATTCTGTCTCTCAGCAATACATCACATTATGGACAATCAAATGTGTTTGTGATGTTGTTCATAATTTGTCTTCTCTTAAGCCCAGTGTGCTGCGTTTTCGTGACTGGACATGAGTGTTTGTTTGTCTTTACCAGTTGCATTCCTCCGGCTCAGAAGCTGAAGCTGACTCTGAACCCGTGAGTTAAACACAGTTTTAAATCTCACTTATTCACCACTCCATGGAGGCAGGGGCACGTCAAGCACCCTGTTTGTGAGTGAGGGAGGAAAAAAAGCTGACGGCGTTTTTCAAGAAGGTTTTTAAAGGAATATTTTTGTTCTTTTTTTCTGCACAGCAAACAGCGGCTGTCTGGGTGTCAGAGGCTCTGACATGATGCTGTGTTAAATTCCAGTCTGCTGCCTCCCTCAGCACGCCCGCATGCATTTTCAGACCTGTTGCTTCCCATCACTGGTTAATAGTTTAAAATGCCTTTAAAAGCAGGGGGTCAGCAGTGTGTCCAGCCTTACTCATATCTGGGTCTTCAGTCAAACCTGAACATTCAAGCCTTCATGCACTCTCTACTGCCTACTAAAGCACAAGGTCTAGCGAGATGAAAGCCCCTTTGGCTGGCCTTCGGACTTGCTTTCAAAGTGACTATAAGGAGACACAGTTACTCTTGAAGACCTCCAGCTGTTCAGAGAGACAGCATGTGTGCTGCTCCTCTACATTCAGTCAATTGCTTCTAAAAAACAGCCCAACAGAGGAACATGACATCATAATCCAGCAGAAGGATCCCAATATAATGGCTCAAGGGCATGAATACAGATAAATATGTTTAATAAAGGGCTGTGTAAACTGAAAGAATGTACATTGTGTTGACTTCTGACAATGCAATGATCTATATTAGGGGAGAACCGATATAGAAACATTGACTGATACAATAGGCAATTTTTTGTTTAGTTCTTCTGCCTCTTTTCCCATTTTTTTTTTTTTTAAAAACCAAAATTTTTAGATTATTTTTAAGCAATATTATATATCAACTATAATATAATATAATATAATAATAATATATACATAAAACTACAGTACCCGCAGGACTAGGTAAGTGAGTTTTGATTGATGTACTTATTTATTATTTTAGTTGTTAGTATATATATATATATATATATAATATATACTATTATATCATAATATATATAATAGAGTTATATATATATATAATATATAGAATATATATATTTTTATATTCCACATATATAGATTAGTGTTTTTGATTTTGTATGTTTGTTTTTTTGTGTTTTAGTTTTTATTTATTTATTTTATATTATTTTTTTAATTTATCATGTTTTAATTAAAGTGATCAAAATTAGTATTAGATTCATTTATAATTTTATTTTCATGAACAACATTTTCAACATTGATAAAATAAATATTTCTTGAGCATCAAATCAGCATATTACAGTGATTTCTGAAGGATCATGTGACACTGAATATTGCTGAACAACATTTTCAACATTGATAAAATAAATATTTTTAAAAAAATATAATTACAATAGAAAACAAACATTATATTACTGTTTTTACTCTATTTTTTAACAAATAAATGCAGCCTTGGTGAGCATGAGACACTTTCATTAAAACCTTTGAACAGTAATAACATAACATAACATAACACAATATAATAATATAATATAAAATTCAAATATTATAATAACATTATAGCCTGTTAACAGGCTGTGCTATACTGTGAAAATAGTCATTGACAATAATGACAACGTAAAATAAATTAAAAATATATATGTTTTATTAATTTTACAATATTTTTGGGGTGTGAAAGGAGGGTAAATTGTTTGAAGAACCCCTGAATGGTTGTATTACAAAACATTCCCCCGGAGGACTCTTGGTGTGGACCCCTTGTTCTATACTCTTTTGTTTCCTATATGAACTTCCTGTATTATAAGATCATTTCCTTCTTTTCATTCTACTCAAAAATAAGAATAAAAAGTTCTTCCTCAAGCAGGAATTAAATTCAGATGGCTATCACCCAAAAAGACAGTGAAACGAACTGAACCATGACTATGGATTTATGAAAACATCATGAACCATGACTATTGCCCATCATCATACAGAAAAAAAAGCAGACAGCAAGAGTAAGAGAGAAGAGTGTTAAAAAAAAAAAGCAGGGGGGGGGGGGGGGGGAAACAGACAGACACAGAACTGTAAGGATCTTCTCCACTGGGCGGTCAAAAGGGGTTTCTTCCTGTGGGGCTTGTCTCTGTCAGACAGTGTTGTGGATCTCTGCTGTAAGGGCCCAGTCTAATCAAAGGCTACTTCAACACAGAACACTGACACCCTGAATAAATGAGTCACAATAAGACTGACAATAACAGAACGAGAACAACTAATTACAGGTAACCACTATAAAAAAATCAACCATATTAAAAGGCTTACTATATCCTGTAAAACACCTTTTATCAAGGAAAAAGCTTAGGTCAACATTGGTCTTTTCAAAAACACTTAAAAAACGAATTACTACACTATACACTAGATGTTTTTTCAAACACTGACAAAAGACTACACTTTGCACCAATTGTTCAAAAAACTCAACTGTAGTCAAAGTGTCTTTGCATTTTGTTTTATATAATTTTCCTCTCTTTCTTAAAAATTTAACAGGCTGTTTCTGATACTGTACTTTTAAGATGTCCTACATGTAAATAGCCTGTTTTAATTGGCTAGACTCTTTGAAATTAGGGGTAAAATTCACACTGTATTTTAAATTAAATTTGTACAAAATAATTAATGTCCATATGCAAACACAGGTGGTTATTAATTTAAACATGTCTCCTTTTTAAATTCACTGTTAAAAATTAAAAATATAGTAACTAAACACCTCATTATTGTCATCTCATCTTGTCAGGTTTTCAGGTACAATCTATCTAAACAATTCCTAAATCAAGATTTACCACATTTAATTCCAGGGCACAAAATAATTCATCTTTAAAACCAAGACTTAATATCTCATTAAAATTCAGTTTTAGTTTAAAAAAATGCAGTTTTTTTGCTTAATTTTGCTTAAAATTCGGTTTAGTTTCTCAGTGTTCTAGATCTAAAAACTGTTCAAGCTAAGCAGTGTTCCTTCACATATGAACAGTGGCATCTAAATTCAGCAGATCTCCATTAAGCATCAGAGTTAAGCAGCTATGTTCTGCAATGACACGGAACAAGAGTGAACACCTTAAGCACAATTAGAAAGACTGGCCTTCCTCCCCATAGTTCCTCAGCATCCATCACTCGATTAGCCTTGCATGATTCGCACTCAGTGGATGTTCGTTAAGACTCCATCTTTGACTGATTTTGGCCGCAGCTTATTCCTCAGTCTCAGACCACCGCTGCCTCCGGTTCCTACTGGTGCGGATGAGAGCCGAAGACCATTAAAGGAGAGGGTAACGGATGGTGTGTCAGGCAACATGATTAGGGTAGAATTTAGACTCACAGGATCAAGGCAGATGGAGACGAGCGGGGGGACGTTCTGCTCAGTGGTCTAAAACTGTAGACCTGAGGGTCTTTACTCGTCATTGTCTCTCTTCATCTTAATCTATCTGCCTCTTCAATGTTGAATTAGTCACTTTTACTTATCTACTGCTGGATGTGTGTACAAACACAAGAGAAGTGAAGCAAGTCAATGATGTGCATTTTTGTGCATTTTATGACAGCTGCAAGCTCAGAACAGTCCTTTGAGGACATAATTCAATGCTGAAGTCATACTACAGACACAACATTTGGATTTCAAACCCCTGGGGTCTCACCAAGCCCCAGAAAATGTATAGACATATGTCAAAAATATTTGTAAGGTCAAGTATTGATCCTGATTGAAAGAACACCCTGGATGCACTTAAATCTGGAGCTATTTGATTGAAACCAAAAAAAAATAGAAAAAAAAATCAATGTTCTTTTCACAAACTCATCATTTCACAATGTGTGTTTTGTGGATGTGTGTTGGGGGGCAGGAGAAATGCTAAACGGGAGGGAATTCTAAATGGTACAATCTTGTACTATACTGATAAAAAAAAATAAAAAACCTTGAATTAAAAAAATAATCATTGGTATTTGCATTAGACTAGTCACTTTCTGAAGTCTTGTGATTAATTTTCTGGTGATAGCAAATGAACAATTGTGATTAATTTTCTGGTGATAGCAAATGAACAAAGCAAGAAATTATGAATTTTATTCAAGGATGCTTTAAATTGATCAAAGACTAAAGGACTGTGTTCAGAATGGGATTCTAGCATACTGCAATACTGAATACTGTGCAGTTTGCATATGTACAGGCTATTATTTTACAATAGTATGTAAAATAGAACGCATTACACTACAATAAAACATTCCAAACTGTAGTATATCTTAACATTTGTTGTCAATTAACCTCATCACATGATGTTTAATGCTTTCAGTATTGTCTAGTAACAAAACAAAAAATAAAATAAAATGGTTTATTTTTCCTTTTAATCAAATTCTGTAAAAAAAATGCTAAGATATGTCTTGGCAGTCTGACCAATTTTTAATCAATCAGAAAGAGATTGTTTTTTTTGTTTTTTTTTTAATTTGCAGATTGCATTCATCATAAAAGGTCGACTAAACTACATTGCTTCATATCCCCATATATGTGTGGCACCCAAATAAACTTGTATACTGTCTACAGTATAAATACTATAAAAAGCAGAAATAGTAGAAGTGTTAAGCAAGTATGCCCTTCTGAAATAATTATAAGCATTGTCCTGAAAAAGTAAATATACAGCACTCTTCAGGATCAATTTATCGATTTATTTTTTTTATTTGCAAGAAATTATGAATTTTATTCAAGGATGCTTTAAATTGATCAAAGTGATTTAAAATATATAAACTTTTTTTTTTTATACTTTGTTTTTCTTTTAAAACTTTCTTTTTATCTTTATATTTATATATAAAGGGTTTCCATAAAAATATTAAGCAGCAATTTCAACGTGATAATAATAATAAATGTTTCTAAAGCACCAAATCATATTAAAATGATTTCTGTAGGACCATGTGACACTGAAGACTGGAGTTATGATCCTGGAGTTTTGGTTTTAAATCATTTGGGTTTACATCATATGAGTATATGACATTTTTAAAAAGCAGTTATTTTAAAATATAAATACATTTTTTGATCAACTAAATGTAGCCTTAGGTGACTGTTTCCCCCCCCCCCAATTTCAAAAACATTTATAAAACATTTGTACTGACCCCCAACTTTTGTTGTGCAGTGTTAAGGTGTTAATTGATAATGCATAAAATAATAAAATATGTAGTGTAGTCTTTTATTGATTTGAAAATCTGCTGCACCTCTCAGTTTTCTGTATGATTAAAGATGGAAGAGGGGGACCCTCTAAGAGACCTCTGACCTAAAGCATGTACCTTCTCTCTCCTTCATCTGACTCCGCCCTAAAATCACGATCAGATCTCCCTTCTCTCTCCTGCTGTCTGTCCTTTTTCATGGGCGTCCTATTCCTTTCCTTCGTTATCCTGGCTTTTTCATCCCTCGTTCTCGTCTCCCTGGCCTATCTCCACGCTTGAGGGCATGACAAATGCTGCGTTAGACACTATGCTGCCATGTGGCCTGTTTGGGATTAGGCGGGAGATCGCGGCGGAGATGTTTACACTGCCCATCAGTGCCGGTACTTCAGCAGACTGCAAGGTCAGCATGGAAGAGAGAGACCTGTGTACGCGGTCAATGGAGAGAGGTTGAGAGTGCCAGAGGTAATTTAAAACAGAAGCTCCTGAGGGACACATTACCCACAAGACCAACAAAGAGACCCAAAGGTTAGAGACAGCGTCAATGAGGACAACATGGAGAAGCTTGAAAGGATTGAGCTACGTATCTCAACTTTAGAGACAGCGTCAATGAGGACAACATGGAGAATTTTTGGGTGAACTATCCTTTTATATACTGGTATGTATCACTATGTTTTCAATTAAGCTAGATAAATATACCAATCAAAAGTTTGGACGGACTAACTCATCCTTATATTATAATAGTCAAGACTTTACAACTATGAACTTAAAGTGTATCTTATTAAACTAACTTATATGGATTGAGCTACGTATCTCAACATACAGCTCTGCACGCTCTTGACATCTCTTAACAAACCTTACATTTTATTATTGCTTTTGCTTTGTAAAAGAAAAACAAAAGTATAAATACTTATTTTTTTATTATTATTATTATTAATACTTGTGCTATCAGATACAAACACTTGACAAAAACTTGAAAAACAAAAGTATAAATACTTATATTTTAATTATTTTTTTTATTATTTATTGTGCTATTGAAAAAATAATTGAAAGTGAAATGTTTTGCTGCCAGTTTGCCAAAACATTCTTTTTTTTTTTTTTTACAAGTTCTCATAAAAAGGAAATTCTTAGATTGTTTTATTTTTTACAGTTTGTCATAAAAAGGAAATTCTCTTTTCAAATGCCTTTTGTGTGTAGATTTTATTTTTACCTGTGTCCCATATTTTAAATAAACTATAACTAGAACAGATATATGTTTATTGTGTCATGTAGCAAGCTCTAATTATATCAAATTATGTAAAAAGTGTAAAAATACTGTAAAAATTGTGTGGATTTAAAATACATAAAATGCTAGTAAGTAAAATGATAGTACACATTTTTTTTCCAAACATTTAAAATGTAGTTTCCACCACAGACTGCTTTTAAACAAATTACATGTTTCAAGATGTGGACGTGACATTGTGATGGAAAATGACAATACTTTAAAAAGACTTTAGCATTTCTCCAACTTAATATTAAAAGTGAGACCCATGAGTGATGAGAACTGTCTAACGGCTTCTCCAGTGTGGCAAACTAATTTAAAGTCTTTCAACTACAGTATTTCTCATGTTTTTACTCAAGCATTCTAATGCCAAAAATCAATTGTGCTGAATGTTTAAATGTGTGTGTCGGAAAACAAAGGCTAATGTCAAACAAAATGTCTAATATCTTGACCAGGTTGAACCTTCTACAAAATTACACTGATGGAAGCATCTACATCACACATGAAGTGTGCAACATGTGAGTATGTGTAATGAGTCCACTGAAGGCGAGCGTTGTGAGAACCCAAGAGCAACCTTATTTTCAGTGATCCAAACATCCAAACAATAAACAAAGATTTGACTTGACGAGGCATGAACCGACTTGACTAGACATGAACGATTTGCCCAGATCAGACTTGACATGGCATGAACAGACTAGACTCACCAACAGCAGGTTACAACATCAATACATGACAAATCACAATGGAAACGACATGGCTACTTATAACAGACAATGAGAGTCACATGACATGAACAAACCAATGGGAAACAAGACACATGACTAAGACAACCAATCAGAACATGACACAATGAACCAGAGGAACCAATAGCATGAAGACAAGAGGGCAAGGGAAGCATGACATTAACAGCATGAAACAAACTATAAATGACACAGACATGAAAACAAGAACATGAAAACAAAACCCAAAACACCACATTACAGTATGTAGGAAATCTCTTGACTTGTGTGTGGGTTTGTACTCACTGACAGACTCCAGATGACACTGCTGGTCTCAAACAGACCTCTGGGCTTACTCATCAAAGCAGACATCACTAGTGTTTAACATATGTGTGCTAAACAGCCCCACAGTGCCAAAACAACATCCTTTCAAATCAAATTAAAATGATCTACGAGTTCACATACTCACTGACTGAACATGTATACAGTCACTTCTGGACATGTGAATACCAAAAATATGCCAGTTGTTTCCCATGTCTCCTCAATGACTGAAAAAGTAGGAACCCCTCAGGCTGAGTGCAATTTAGAGAGTAACACTGACCCCTCCTCCTCCTGTTGGTGCGAGCGAGCGTTCAGTCACTTTGTGTGTAGGATAGGCGCCGAACTTAAGGAGCTGCCCCCGGAACTTAAGGCACAGGTACACTTCCATTCAGCTTTCCTTTCCGTTTCGCACACAGCCGCATCTGCACAGCTTTCAAAAGTATACTCAACCACAGAAGATTGACACACACGGATGGATGAGCTCGACACATGCACAGTAATTTTCCAAAATGTAATTTATGTGAAATTTGTTAACGCCTGATAACACAGGCCAGAGACGCTGAAGTACGGACGCACAGAGATAAAAATACTGTAGCAGGCAGATCACTCACTGTTCTTGATGCTGAACTATTGGAAGAAAATCTGTAACAACAATACCGTGAAACCAAGATATTTACAACACACACACACACACAACACACACACACACACACACATATATATTAGGGGTGTCAGATCGATTAAAAATGTTAATCTAAATATTACTTAAATGTGGCAATTACTTGCTCTACGATCACCTATTCAATTGGGCTGTGAAAATTCCAATTACTTGCCTCTAGTCACATATTCAATTTGGCTGTGAAAAAAATTTCCAAAAAGTAAAAAAAATATATTTTAAATTGTAAGAATATTTTCACAAGATTACGTTTTTTAGTGTATGTTTCAATACAGTAAACTGTAATAACATTTAAGTCCGCGATTTTTATATCTGAAGTCTCCCTGTACATTCTACATGACAAACCGAATCAAGGTTAATGCAAAAATATAATATATGTAATACAATGCTTCTCTAGAGTTATTTTCTTTTTTATAGCTGGATCATCAAGTTTATGTAAATTGGAATGTCTCTTTTCCTGAGGTAAATGTGACTTCAATGATATTTTGTTTCCATGGTGTCTTTGTTTAGCAAAAAACGTTTATAGTTTGTCGTATTTCGCGTGAAAATATTTGAAAGCTGACCATTTGGCTTTAAAAAAACTTATTATGCGATTATTGGATGGAGCGCAGACAAGCATAAATAATGAATGGAATTAAAGACATGAAATATTTCCAAGCATTTACACTGTCTCCCTTCCAAGCAAGATGTGCCAAAATGGCTCACTTTCTTTAATAATCCCAGTTCATATGTAATAATTTATTGCATAATTATTAGGCCCACATGCTGTACAGAAATATATTTTGTAGCCTATTCAATTACTATCGGCAATGCGGTAACGTTAGACTACACAGAGCTTTGATTGATACTTCGCTTTATCCTGTCCGAAAAGACAAGACCAAAATATTACAGTTCACGCCCGCAAGAATGAACTAACAGACGCGGAATCCTAAAAAATTAATAATGTCCGAAAGCAAATCATTACTTTTCACTCTTACACCTACCTCTGACTAGGCGTAAGATTTAGTCTCAGACGTAGCACTACGCCGAGATGGTTCAACGGGTATAAATTCTACGCACGACTTAAAGCACATTTTACGTCCAGCCTAGTCTTACAATCGGGTGTACGTCCAGCTTGTGCAACTGGACGCCGGTCTGTATCTGGTGTTCCATAAGTACCTCCTGCTGTCAGAAAGTGAATATGCGTCTCATTCAGAGCTTCTGCTGCTTGTTCTGCTCAGGCATGTAGTATAATTCCTCACAAGTCTTGACAGAAACATTCTGTTTTTTGTTTCTTAAATTGCCCAGCGCGCTGCACAATCTATTCAAATGCTGAAATTGATTTTTTTTTTTTTCCTTAATAACCTTGACAGTGTTAAAAAAAATCCAAATCCAAATGATAAAAGTTTTTTTTTTTTTTTTTTTGGTAATACAAATGGTCTCAAAGTCGTTTCTCCTATATTATACCCTGTAGCCAAAACATATCACAGGTTTAATACAGTTTAAATAATTTGCTCAGTAGGTTTCTTCCAAACCTACTGCATCCACCCACTGACGCTTGTGAAAGTAGGCAGACACACCGAATAACCGTTAAAACAGGCCACTTAAAAACTTTCACACACAACACCCCCTAATATAGGGGCACCTTGTGGCCATGTCCTATGCATGAACTTACGTGTGTTAAAAAGTAGCTGGGTTCACACAGATTTGCATAAACGGTGAACCTCACTCAAGAATTCAGCCATTTCCTCCTATGCTATGCCCAGCAGCTGCCTGACTACAAATTCTATATTATCAAAGATAGCTGAAATTCATTTGTTGTTTTTTGCGCTTTGATCTTTCTTGTGGAATAATGGGGTAATAAAACAGCAATAGAGCATATAACATAGTATTACAGGACGCTTCTCTGGTAAAGGGAATTTACGTAGGACAGTCATCGACATAATGAAAGGTGGCTGATGGGATTGTGACGATGTGTGCTCTCCTGTGATCATGGTTGGCTGAGGGATGAGCTTCAGTTGGACAGGAAGAATAATCCATAGAGTGGCAGGGTCCGGCATACCTGGGTATTTGCGGGGGAACAATACAGTGCTATAAAACGAGTCTTCATACCTCTTCAGTTTTTTTCACGTTTTTTTTTTTATGGTTGCAGCCTTATGTTAAACCTGCTTTAAATACTTTTTTTTTTCCCCACATCAATCTACACTACCATACACCATAATGGACAAAGCAAAAAAGAGGTGTGTAAGAGGCGCCATGGCCTATTTAAGGATCCTAAAATCTGAGAAAGACTGCGCCCTAGACCGAACTCAAAACCTGTCCTGGCGCGCTGTTTTTGTCTGTTATTTAAAGAGCGTGTGTTAGTTCACACTGCTTATTAACACAATGGACCCACAGCAGCACACAAAACATGAACAAGATATTAAACACTTAACAGGCTTGCGATGCATAATATTTTTTGTAAGAGCTAATTAATATAAAAATGCCTAACATGTCATAATGGCTAGTCATAGTCACGCGCATGTATCAGAATTAGGCTAATCTATTGCTTGCTCGACTGGACGAGCAGACCTTTACATCCCAGGCGACGGCGTTCGCTTTTGCGCTTAGCCATAATTCGCGCGCGTGTAAATAGCAATCCGTCATGGCACGAGCGGCCTCTTGCTCTGCGAAGGAAGATGAGACTCTGATTAGTGGTTATTTGCACATTACGCCCAACACAACAACCCCCCTTACTCATTAAGAGAATAGGGGACAACCCGTTTAGCCGTTGGCGCCCCGGCGCGGCGCCCTCAACCGTTTTCCCCGCCCCGTGTTACCGATTGTTCCAAAGCCGATTTAAAAAAATCAGCAAAAGTGGATTTGGACACGCCCTGACCCCCCCCCCCCCCCACCTAATCGCCTTGCCCGTGGCTTTACATGGGAACTTTAGGTTTTTAGATCGTTTAGAATAGGGGCCGGAGAGTGCCTGCGCGGTCTTTCCTTGGGGGTGGGGCATTGTGCTCGTTCTCTCTGTCAATCCGTCTTTTGTAGCCTGCTTCACTCACAAAACACACTTACAGAAATCAAATAAGGCTTTGGCGGGACAAAAAATCGTTTGTGCGGCCGCCTAAAAAAAAAAAAAAAATTTCAACTTGTAGGTAAAAAAAACCCTGTCTTAAAGTTTTGTGACAGTAGCAGCGCCTCATGCTGTGGGGCTTGTTTTTTCAAGTTCCAGCAGGCAGGGGACTGATGGGACTTTGTCAGAGTAGAAGGAAGCTCAACACAGCAAAAATATTGAAGATAGCCTTAATGAAAAACCCAGTACAGAGCTTTCAGAACCTCAGCACTGGGCAGAAGGTTCACATCCAACAGACCACAGCCAATACATTTTATAGGACACTGTACCAGGTGCTCTTGTGTTGTCTCACTGATTTGGGAAGGTTGTTTCTTAATGATAAATCTTTGCAAGTATCATGAGTTTCCACAAAAAAACACATTTTTTTAAGGAGGTGTACAAGTCATGCAAACCAGATCACAAAAGCATACGACTTTTGTCACAGTCTTTGCTAAATGTGGTCCGAGACAGTCCCTGGCCACTCCCGTTCAGATATCACCCATGCACAATGTATGCATTTACCAATATAACCAATACATAGATTGTTGCAGGGATGAAGTATAGATTTTGCATGCCTAAACCCAGAAAACACTGTTCAGTTTATCGTTAGAATAGTTTCATAAGTTCAATGGACTTTTTAATAGGTTTTTTGATTTAAATGCCGAAAAACCAAAACAGTGCCTGTGGTTTAACACAAGTTCAAGATTATTTTCATACCATAAAAAGATATTTTCGTATTTTTACCTAACAACATTAAAACACATCAGTAATACCCCCTTGTGATTTTTAACGCTTTTAGAAGACTAGAAAAACGTGTTATTGACACACAAGTTGCTAAACTTGGGACTACAGAGGTTCTCTGGGACAATAAACACATCTCATGCGCGAACAGGAGAATGTCATCTCCTCTATTACTATTCATTACTCATCTGCTCTATTACTATTCTATTATCATCTGCTCCTATTAAATCTTTTATTACAGCCTCATAGTCTTAATATTTATACTCACAATCTTGCAACTATTCTAATTCAGGAAAAAAATTTTAAATATTAAAGACTGAGAGGAGCAGATACAAGTTCAGATGCAGTTGAAAAAAATGTAAACATAAAGACTGTTCATCAAAGGATACAGAAACAGCGTTGCCAACATCTGGGGCTTTCAAAAGTAAAAATCCTTCCATTCTATTTTCTCCATAGGGGAACTGATTTTAACGAGTAACTTACAAAACCTTAACACCTAGAAACCAGATTCTACTGTGAGCTCTACAAAGTTGTTAATCGTTAGCATTTTTGTCATCAGTGTGGAAAAAAAACTATATTATCCATGACTATGCAAAGAAAATCTCCACCATTCAGAGAAGTTATTTTCCTACACTCTCAAATGACTTAAAGCTCAACAGACAAAACTTATTGTGAATAGAAACTTTGATGAAATAAGTAGATCTAAATATATTGCTGTTATCAATAGTTTGTTATTACAAGATTTGTTGATTAATTGTATAGCAGTATCTTTAACTTTTCATGCTTAATTTGATAACAGACATGTTAATGTGATTTTAACTTCTTTTGCGTCATCTTGTGCTTGAAAGGACAAATTACACAAAATTATGTTAAAAGTTAAAATATCCTTGAAAAAACTGCCGGTTTTGTCTGAACGTAAACAGTTGATAAGGAAAA
Source organism: Cyprinus carpio (assembly GCF_018340385.1). Taxonomy (NCBI): domain Eukaryota; kingdom Metazoa; phylum Chordata; class Actinopteri; order Cypriniformes; family Cyprinidae; genus Cyprinus; species Cyprinus carpio. Next base: position 9,676,858 of record NC_056580.1, on the reverse strand, counting down.
TGCATGTATAGCAGTACATTGGATCCGTGCATGAGGTCTTAAAGTGACAGCAGTCTAATATTCCTGCTGCAGCCTGTGCCATTAATGTTAATCAAAGAACAATAGAAAAAGTAATAACTCAATGACCTTGACTGAATAACTTTTGTAACTTTAATAAGTATTAATCTATATTTAAAAAAAAAAAAAAAACTTTGCAGTGTTATTCTACATTTGATTTCAATTTCTGTACCTCAATTTTGTTCAGTTGTATTTCTTTGTGCTATTATGTCTTATTTTTTACAGACTGAATACTTAAAAAATGTTAGAAATCTATATTACTCTAGTTATTTTTGCTGTGGTAAACCATAGGTAAAATTTCCTCATGCAAGTGTTTTTTAGGCTGCTGACTTTGGTTCATGGTATTCACCTGCAACAGGAATATTTAGCAAAAAAAGACAGAATAAATATGTTTTTGATATCTAAATGGTTGACTTCATTTTTTTTATTTTATACCTAATCGGGAAGAATTGGAATCTCTAAAATTCAAACAATCAACCCTATTTATAGCCTGTTTTTTTTTTTTTTTTTTTTTTTTTTTTTACTTCTGGTGATTTTATTTAGGCTTCAAAATTCATAAATGTTGTGTTTGAACATTATCATGGTGAACAAAACATATAACATACATAAACTTTTGTTGTTCACAGAGCTTTTTTTCTGCAATAATCCCAAAGCCAATGGAAAAATACAAATGTTTTTTTTTTTTTTAATCGAGGGAACCAGGGTGATGCTAATGTCCAGGTTTGCTACACAAAAATGTCGCGTCACTATTGAAAACACATGTTAATGTCAGGTGTTAAAAACACACCTCGAGACCCCTGAATTCTGCCAGACAGAGGGCGCATGGACCGGTTTATGTTCATATGCCATGCGAGAACACCTTTGAGTTGAAATTTCAAACAATCTCCTACCACTTTCTTTCGCCACTCAAACATCATGACTGTATATGCAGAGGCGCGTGTGATCTCTCTTCTTAACAAATGATCCAGATACATGACAAACAGCATATTTACAGCCATGGAGAATGAAAGAGAAAAAGATCATTCAGTCAACTGACACCTCCACCTTGAAGTAGAAACGAGGAAACTCAAGTACTTCCCAGGAATGCCTGGATCGCGAAAGAAAAAGCCATTTTTTTTCAGCACGCTAAACTTAGCGAGACCCGTGTCTACTTTCACAGTGAAATATAATAAAAAAAACAAAGGGGCAGATTTACAAGAATAGACAGTAACTCACACGTGAGAATATATATACACGAGTCTTTTTGTTTTTTTTTTGTGGGTTTTTTTTTTGAGAGTGTAAACATGTTCTAAATCACACACTCTGACATTTAGAAGAAATAGGTGTGTGTTTTCTGTATTGGGAGTGTGCATGACATCAGGCGAGGTGGTGAAACCTGCCCAGATGAAAAAACACATGGCTCCCTGAGGAGCAGTAGTACAGAACCGAAATGACTGAAGTATTCCAGACCTGTCCAAACTAAGAGAATATCTCCTTCCAAAAATATATATAAGGAAAAAAAATGCCAGAGGTCTGAATATAAAAGTTTTCGTACTTCTCAGCATCATGTTTTTTTTTTTTTTTTTATCTATGATGGAGACATTCTTCAGGCAGATATTATTATAGTTCAAAGACATGAAACAAGAGAGGTTGGTTAAGGCGAGCTGTGTATTAAAAAGTGATACTTTAATATGAGTGAGTGCCATAATGCAGTAAGAACAGTGTGCATTTGTTCACAGCTACATGTGTGAGTCAGAGCAATTTCAAACTTAAAACAGTACCCGATTATGCCACTTTCATAGTGGCAGTCTATTATTTCACTCACCATAACTCAAAGCTCATATGTGTTTGATCCAGCTCTGTTTCTCTAATGCGGACACATTCACTACTACACCTTTCTTTTTTTTTACAGATTAACTATATTGTACTTATCTTTTCTATTGGATACATACTGGACTTGAGGGCAGATGAGTTGACTTCGATCTCTCCCTCCTTTGATTGGCTGGAAGCTTGGGTGAGTTCAGAGTCGTGAGGGTTCTGGAGCTGGACTGTCCGGTTTAGGCTGCTGCCTGTCCCTCCCTTGTTCCAATCCCGGGACTCATGGCTCCCCCTCTGCTGAATTTTACCCCTTTTTCCTCGTAGATACAGCGACATCAAAGGCTGTGGGACACACAGCACAACAGTAAAATTCTTGAGCAGATACAGGTCAGATGCAGTTGAAATGTACACATAAAGACAAGTTCACAGAGGAAGAGAGTGCAACATTTGGGCTTTCAAAAGTAAAAATTCCATTTTTTTTTTTTTTTTTTTCATTGGGGAGCTGATTTTTAAGCGGCTAACTTACAAAACCTTAAGACCTAGAAACCTTGACAGGAAATAAATCTCCACCATTTCAGAGGAAGTTATTTTTCCTACACTCTTAAAGTTGCCTTAAAGTCTCAACAGAAAAAAACTCATTTGTGAATAGAAACCTTTGAAAGTCATATGATGCATGCTACAAAGAACATTTTTGTGTATTTGGTGTAATGAAATGTGTTTATGGGTTTAAGGTAAAAAAAAAAACATGCTTAAACCGGAGTTTTACATTATTGTGTTTTCATTCCTACTATGCCGCCCCTTCTGAAACTTGGCGTTAATTTTCACAAGGCTCATCGCTCTAGCCGAGGTGTGCTGTGATTGGCCCAAGCCATCCCAGCATGCGTTGTGATTTGCCTAGTCTCTGCCACGAGACGAAATGTTAAATTTCTTAACGTTATGCAAAATTCTTCCACATACTAATTTTAGTGAGATGGGAAAAGCAAGAACCAGCTGCTTTTGAAGCGCTGTCACTATGTTAACTTAGAAAGAACATTCTTGATTGGAGATCTAGTTTTGCAACTCTGGGCATTCCTCCTTTATTCACTCAAGAGCTGTAACACCCAAGAAAGGGAAAATTTTGAAATCTAATTATATGGACTCCCTTTAATGAAAAAGTATGTATCCAAAAACATATTGCTTGTTTATTTTTATTTTCTGAAGAACCTTATTAAACATTGAAAACATGAAAGACTTAATGAAAATAGTGATTTAATTATTACATATGAAATGCAAGCTACAATGTTATAAAATAAATTGGACAAAATATATGGAAGAGGGATGCAGTTATTTAAACAACAACATTCAATTATTATACTGTTTTACTTTATTTTAGATCAAATAATCCCATCCTTGTGAGTATAAGAGATCTCGACCAAAAACATTTTCACCAACCCAAAATGTTTAAACCGAAGTGTCAAAGGGGTTTTAGTAATTATAACCTGTGATGCATTATAGGTAAAATTTATGTGAAATTGGGAAACATGGAATGGAAAATACTCAAATAGTGCTCTGTCAGGATACCATCGGAAAGGATAGCCACAATGAAAGGCTTAATTTGAAGTTGGGGGTATGGTTCCACTGGTTACCCCCTGGCTCATCCAAGCAAAACAGTGATACTTAGGAGCAGGGAGAGTGGCACTGATTCCTGCTGCATCTGATTAGAAGCTCCTGAGCCAAGCGATAGCTGCTTAATAATTTTGACCTGACAAGGACATTATAAAGGGAATTATGATTTAGTGCTGGTTCTAGATTGGACTATTGAGTGTTGAAGATGAAGCTGACCTAACTGGTCTGCTAGAAACTGGAATGCATCTACTTCATACCCAATGAGCAAAGAACAAACCCATTTACACTGGTCTTGGCTACTGGGATTGTGGACACCAGAGGACACTGGTTGGTTCAGCATGGTTATGTGGGTTATTTTGGATTGGCATGCACATCCATCATTTCTAGTTGTGTGAGGCCTTGCCAGCCCCACGGAAGCACAGCTTATATATGCATTCTGTCCCTATTCCAGAGTCACCTGACACCTGCACTTTAGACTTGCCACCTGCTGTTCTAGGGGTCAGCATAAAGAAAATTTAGAGCAGGGCAAGGAAGTGAACAACCAGCGAGACAGAAAGTAGAGGATTCTGCTGGTAAAACTGAGGGCCTCACCCAGAGGAGGGTAAAGGAGAGCAACCATATGGAATAAACACACACACTGTGATACTCAGGAAACTGTCTTCAGCGTGACTGTGTATATGGACTTAAGAGAGTTGTAGGCAAAGCAAGTGATCCAAAGTGCCATATCTTTCTCCTGATTATGGAATATTATATTATGCATCTATTTTATTATTCATCTAATTGCTATGACAATGGAGTTATTTAGCTTGATAACTCATTTTAGTATTTCCATCATGTCTTGGATAAACTGGGAATTTATTAAACTCTGCAATGTAAATGTTTTGTAGAAAAACCCATTACGGCGGATGGAAGGATATAGAAATTGGATTTAAATCAAAATTGAATTTTGTCAGTAGGTAATGTCAGGATAGCAAGTATGCTCACTAGGGTTTGGGACACAGCTATCAGTGAGGAATCTCTCACCTCCAAAACTTTTGACCCTAATTTGGTATTTATCTTCTGACATGGATTCCTCTCACCCTCCCCTCAACCCATACCTCCCTCATCTAACCATCCGTCCTACCCATCAATGCTCACTGATCATACACTTTCCCAAGACCAAAACCCCCCTTATTTCTGATTAGCCTAAATGCTGGTCCTCAGTGATTCCTCACACACACAACATCTCCACACACACACTATCAGTAAGCAAGGGTTTTGATTTGGTCACACAGGAGAGGAGAGGAGAGGAGAGGAGGAGGGGAGAGGAGGAGGGGAGAGGAGAGGAGAGGAGAGAGGAGGAGAAGAGAGGAGAGTGGAGGAGAGGAGAGGAGAGGAGAGGGAGAGTGAGGAGAGAGGAGAGGAGAGGAGAGAGCATGGAGCTTAGAAATGCCTGGCCTGACCCTGCCTCCCAAATCCCCAGGAAGTTGGTAAAGGAGAGAGAAGGAACACAGGAAGTGAGAGAGAAGCATGGGGTTCTCACACAGATTTCTCTGCTTTCCCTGCCTCTCTCTTTCTTTCTCTCCCTTCCCATTTAAGCCCCTGTGTGATGTCCCTAGTCATTTCTAGCAGAAATGCCTGCCCTCCAAATAAAACCCACTGGCCAGCACTCAGAAGGGAAAACTTCTGTGCAAGAGCGCCCGCCCATAAGGCGAAAGCTACATTAGGATCTAATTTGAAGTTCTGAACCTCTACTGCCTACCATCCACCACCAACACAAGTGCCCAATCACAAAAATTACAACATGGCTACCACACTCCATGGGAAAATCAAGCCACTATTTAACAGGTTTGTGCTAAAACATCAATGACATCTCAAACCATGGCAGCCAAGAGGTTGGTTGTACTTCGACAAGCAACTGGTAGATATTTAAGTAATTATTTATAATTGGATGAATGAAAAAATTCTAGACTTTAATTTAATTTTAAAGGAAGGATCGAGCTATATGTAGCAAGGAGTATGATACATGATAGATATATATCAAAAAAATCATATCTAACAGTATGACAGATTGCCGTCAAAGGTAATCTCACATGAAAACAGGTGGAAATGAATAGACAGACAGACAGACAGACAGACATTTATAAATATGGTTTACTGAACATACAGAGAATGTGAAGAATTCTGAGCTGTTGTTTTAACTGAACTCCACATAGCTAATAGTCCTAATAAACCTTGCCTGAAATGAAAAAGCTGAAGTCATCTCATTTCTTGAGGTGTAATTGGATAAACTAAGCAAACTGAAAAAATTAAGACACGGGGGCCCAAGGTGCGGCCTGCAGCAGGAGCCCAAATCCCAAAACTGCCATTTATTTTAACCCTGGCTATTTAATCACAGCACAACCACTATACAAGGAGAACAAATGTATCCAAACATATTAGCCAAATGAGCTAAATCCATCAGCTCGAACCCAATCATGCCACTGGGCCTGGGCTAGTACACTTTACACGCAAGATTCACACACTTCCCCAAGTGACATACCCTCGACATCCTTCGGGCTTTACAAGGAACCAATACTGAAGCGTTTAGGGCTCCAAAATTGGATCAATAGTCTGTTATCATTTGGGAAATGCTCGAAAGGTTAAATAGCCTTCTACCTCTGTCCTTGGAAGTCCCGGTCCCCACAATAAACCAGACACCGGCATTTTAATTGCATCCTACAATTTAACAAATAACGCATTTTTACAGAGCTGTTTATACTCAGACCAAATTGGAGAGCTTGAATATGGATTATCTGCTAGTTCATCGATATCTCATTCAGCGGGAGTCTGGGGTGGCACAGTCGCTTTGAACGTGATGATGTTTTTTCTATAGCAGTCTAGAGGCATTAATTACAAATGACAGTTTGAAACTGAAACGGACATGGTTACAGACAACGGTCACACAGACGGGGACAGAAGAAAACACAGGTTGTAAAAGGGTGAGATCGATGGCAAAATTACATCTGACAGTAAAATCAGGACCTGTCAAGCACAAAACAAAACCACTTATTAGTGGAAAGAGACAATGAGAGAGGGAGGAAAATGGTGGGCTGATTCCTCCCCCATAAAGCTGAGGTGTCTACTAGGAGGGCCCTGTGACACCACAGTGAAAGTTCAGACGGTCTAAGGGAAATTCAAACAGATGAATTAGTGTGGAGAAATCAGAGATGGCTCTGAAAAAACAAAGTAGTTATCAATGGTACAATACATGGGTTCCATTCTGGTTTGACTGATGCTGAAAGTTTTATTGCATGTGCTTTAATGGGGGCTGGTCTGAATCAAAATCGACAGCACCAAATTAGCCTGTGTGAGAATATGAAAGCTGTTAAAATGACAAATCAGATAGATCATCTGCTCTCCTCTGCCGTCATGACTAAGTCTTATAAAAAACATTACATCCTGTAAAAGAAAATTATAATCTTGCATACACTGAAAAAGTATTAAAAATGTTTTTAAGAGAGGGAACATAAACACCCCCTATGAACCTTCATTTAACTCAACACAGACATGAGCAGCGTCGCGCAAGAAAATCTACATTAAGCACTGAGTTGTGTATAACTCAGAATGTTAAATAAAACCTCAGAAAAATAAAATAAATTTGGTGAGAAAATGTGTGCCACTGGTATGCTCAAAAGAAATACATTGACACAAAAGTCTGACTAAGCAAACTTTTGTATTTCTAACCAGTCTTACCAGAAACATCAATGGCTGGCTCGATAAACAGATTACATACTGTAAAAAAATGTTTTGAAAAGAATCCTCTCATGCTCAACCAGATCACATTATTTGGATCCAAAAAGAAAAAGTCATTTATTCCTGTGATACAAAGCTGAATGTCAGCATCATTACTCCAGTCCTCAGTGTCACATGATCATTCAGAAATCACTCTAATATTCTGATTTGCTGTTAAAAAAATTTCTTATGATAAATGCTGACAACAGTTGTGCGGCTTACTATTTTTGTGTGAACCATGATACATTTTTCAGTATTGCTAGGGGAAAAATTTTTTTTAAACAAACTTTTGTAACATTAAAATGACTTTTTGTCTCTTGATCAATTTAATGCATCCTTGCTGAATAAAAATATCTTTTAAAAAGTTGACTTAGTGGTTGACCGTATGGGATTTTTAATTGCCGATGCCCCTATTGAAAACAATCTGGCCGATTGGCGATATGAGGCCGACATAATACATGAATTATAGTAAATGAGAGACATTATGCATGAATATTTTTTAAAACCTAAATTAAAAAAATTTAAGGAGAATTTGTGCCCCTTTTTACATTATGTAATAAATCTCTGGATCTCCAGAAGCGGGGAGGCAGTCACTGGATTTGAAACAAAGCCGGGGGGTAAAAATAAAGAAATGATAAAAGAGAAACACAAAAAAGAGCTGGGAAAGGGGAGAAAAAAGAATGGATGCTGCTAAAAACGAGAAAGAAAAATGAGATGCGTGCCTCAGAAGAACATTCACGACTGAGGATAGAGAAAACCCATTTATAAGAAAGCAGTCCGCCTATGGCCTGCGCCCACAAACATCAATAAAACGTGTGTTCACTCATCCTCTTACTAATCAAAACGGTATTGTGATTCATGCCCCCTTCCCAATCAATAGGATGTTAATCAACTAAATGTAGTGTCATGCAGGTGATTAGTACAGACTCCCTTTAAAAATGCTCTTTTTGTTTAGTGCTGGATGAGGCTGTCAGAGTTGCATAAAGCAGTCATGAATCAGGGCCGCTTCAGGCTTTTGTGGAGTCACCATAGAGAATGACTACTTCATTACTGAAGAGGCAAGTATCTGATTTAAAAAGGTCCAGCAAGAGAATAAAAAGAAAAAAAAGAAAAAAAAAAAAAAAAAAAGAAGAGTACTTAACTGAGATAATGCACCTGCCTTCCCGTCAGATAACATGTTTAGGCCCCATTTTTCCACATCAGTTTTAAAGAGAGAAGTTCACAGGGGAAAGTGCTTCAGGACAAAAAATTTTAACAAATGTGAACATTTGCAAAAACAAAACGTACATTTAAAAAAATTAGTTTGGTGAAAAAAAAAAAAAGTAAGAAATTTTATTTTTTTTTTTTTTTCCCCCCGGGTTGTCAACAAATTCATATTTCATCTTC